>NC_142954.1:23864055-23884055 GCF_046866305.1 Octopus bimaculoides
TAAGGCACAATAAGAAAATGACTCTCCCCAGACACTACAGAATATATATATATATATATATATATATATATATATATATATATATATATATATATATATATATATATATATATATATATTTATTTATTTATGTGTGCGTCTTCGTGTCTATTTGCCCCCTCCATCGCTTGACAACTTAAGTTGGTGTGTTTACGTTCCCGTAAGTTAGTGGTTCGGTAAAAGACCGATGTGTGTGTATATATGCCTGAATGTATGTTTGTTTGTATGCATGAATGTATGTAGGTGTTTGTGTTTGTCGTTTGTTCCGTGTTTGTCAGCGATTCTCACTCGGCCTCTCCCGTAACTTATACGTTCGGCAAAAGTGTCCAGTACAATAAGTAACAGATTTGAAAAAAATATGGACAGGTGCCGATTTGTTAGAATAATTCTTTGAAGACTGTGCCCAGCATCGCTGCATAAATACATCCATACATATATGCACACACACACACACACACACACACATGCATATATAGTATAACAGGCGTTAAATACCTTGTATTGTTCATTTTTACCCGAATTATATTAAATAAATACGACTACCAATATTTAAATCGCTATCGGAACGATGCCCAAATATGGAGAAGATTACAAAGAATACCTCACTCAAAGACGAAGAAAAGAATACCTAAAAGAGCTCACGGAAAACAACAAGTTTATTCATAATTAGAATGGAGCGGGAACCATATTCCTTTCATAACAAAATGGATAAGAACGATAGTAATAAATTTAAGGAAAGTATTACGACGGAATTCACGTCACGAAAAAACCCAGAACCAAACAGGCTTCTTGCACCATTTTAGGAAGAATTATGCAATATGAAAGCCTGATATCCTCCATCCTCATGTTATATATATATATACATATATATATATATATATATATATATATATATATATATATATACATACATATATACATGTGTGTGTGCGCGTGTGTATCTCGAAAACAGTGGAAGTGGCAACTATGAATAACCGCCTTCACTGTTTTAGCACAATACATGGTTTCAACCAGATGTGAATCGATTAGTAAATATGTTAATTTTATTTGTTTTGTGCTTTTTGATTTCTGTAGTCTAAATTGATGATAATCGTTGGTGTTGTTGTTGTTGTTCTAACTGTTGTTTACAGTCGAATACATTCGGAGTTAATTGCATTAATTAATGAAGTATAATTCAATTATCTGCAATAATCGTATTAATGAGGAAGTGAGAATAGGAAATGAAACAGCCATAACTAGAACTGCACAAGATTGTCCTGTACAGTCGACTTCATTATATTAAATCAGTCCAAATGCACACAATTTCTTAGCTCAGAATTATTGTGTTCAATCTCTCTGCTATTGATTTGTTATTGATTAATACATTTACATATTTTTCTTTAGTATTATTATTATTGTCATTTTTTTAGAAATTGTAAACAGCCGTTTTATGTTGTACCCGACTGAATCAACGCGTAGACGTGTGGTTAAGGAGGTCGCTTTGCAAGCATACTGCTCTCGTGTTCGAAGGCTTTGCTGGGCAACTCGGAGAAGTTTCTTCTCTCTACCATTGCCTTCATAGCGGACCAAGGCGGTGCGAGTGAAATTTTGAGGCAGGCATGTCTATTGTGTAGAACAATGGTTATCAAACTGGGGGAACGGGCAGGAGTGCGTATGGCACTTGGTGGTCCATCATAAGATTTGTTGCTAAAATTAATGCGCAATAATGTTATACTTCCATATGAATGAAATATTAAAATTTTTTGTTATACAATTCCTAATAACATTTGATTATATAATATAGTAAGATTGTTTTTATATACAGCGAATGGGTATAGAGTGAAATAGAAATCAACGGAGCCCACTGGTGTAGAAGGACATAAGATAGAATATTCTAGGCTTTGGGGAATGGTCCTTAACTAAATTCACTCAATTTAACTCAATAACCGCCACCACTAACATCATCTATTGATTGGTTGATTGGGGACTTTAGGGAGAGTTCATTGAATGACAAGTTTTTACTCCGAAGAAATTTTTTCTGCTTCCCAGTCACTCATGGTGTCCAGAAACAAAACAGCCGTTACACCTTAGCAAAAAATCCTCGAGGCTCCTCTTTGGTTCATAGCGACCTTGTTTTGCGCATTGTACAAAATCTTAAATTTTTACAGGCCCTTTTTGCTGAATACATGAAGTTAAGTATAGCAAATATTTTACCTTCTTATCTAAACATAGCTACGATATATTGGTAGGTTCTCTCAGTAGGTAGAACTGATATTTTCTGTTTTCTTTTTTCCCTGGCTGGCCGCCCACACTTTGTTCTGCAAAATAGGGGTAGTTTATCCTGTTCAGGCTATATTATTAACATTATCCTGCATTTTAGAATTTAAAATCACTTCTTTAACTTTCTAAGACATCTCAACGCTTCTAAAGCAAACTTCGTTTGTTTGTTTACGTTTATCCCAATTTGAATTTAGACAGATTTATGTTACAAAGAGTCCCTATCAGTAGGTGGATATTATAATTTTTAGCTTCCTATAAAAGCAACTGTGGGTTACAGCACCAACAGTCGCCACTCAAATTTCTCACATATGAATATATTGTTTTATATAAGTAGTTCCTACGAATAGAAATATATAATGTTTCGAACTCTTCATAAAGGCACAACACAGTTACAACTTATCTTTCAGAGGAAGCTTGTTGTTCAATCTACGAGGGTGAGTCAAAACGTAATTTTGTTTAGGACAGGTATAATTACCAACACAGGAACATGTATCATACATCAAAATGAAGCTGGACCTCTGTGGATCACATCCCTACTTCTCAACATTGTCACCGTTTCTCTCAATAGCAATGTTCCACCTTCGAATGAGAGCATGTATCCCTGACCCGTAAAATTCTGTTCACTGTTCTTTGAGCCACTTCTTCACTACAGTTTTCACTTCCTCGTCACTGGATTAATCTTCGGCTCCATGAAAGAATGTTTTAGAGGCAAATATTATTCCATTGACCAGGAAGTCAAAACTGTAGTGAAGAAGTGGCTCAAAGAACAGTCAACAGAATTTTACGGGGCAGGGATGCATGCTCTCATTCGAAGGTGGAACATTGCTATTGAGAGAAACGGTGACTATATTGAGAGGTAGGGATTTGATCCACAGAGGACCAGCTTCATTTTAATGTATGATACATGTTCCTGTGTTGGTAATTATACCTGTCCTAAACAAAATGGCATTACTTCTTGACTCACCTTTGTACTTCGCTTGGAAGGCGGCGATTTGGTATGTGATCCAATGGTGTGATCTGATGGCATGTAATCCAACTGTGTGCACAGAGTTCAAATTCCACCTCGTACAAATTGGTATTTTATTCTTGCATCTACAATCTTATTAATGTATCAGACAATCATTTGTATCTATAATTCTTCGCCTCGCTCTCCGTTTCTCTCACCTCATGAAAGCCAGGTTGGAAGGCTTATAAGACGGAACCACTCAGAGTAATTATTTTCCCAGAGGTGTATAAGTAATGTGCGAGGAGCTAGCATCTTCTTCGTGTACAAGGGAAATACAACAAAAACCACGGTAGATAAGGTACGTCTGAAGTGCCGACTCGTGTGTTGTAGAACTTAAGAAATTAAGGTAAATAGAGAGAATATAGTCAGCATCTCACCTTCACACTCCATTATGGTCTTATAATTTCCATGTTGTTCTGGTCAGCAGCTGCCTAGATGGAATTAATATGCCATTGATAAGAAAGGAGACTGACTCATTTTAACGTCAAAGCTGCCGATGAGGGCGATTTTATCTATCTATCTATCTATCTTCATGCGCGCATACATACATGTATACACACATACATGCATACATAGACACGTGTGTGTGTGTGCGAGATTGCGTGTGTGCTTGTGTGTTGGGAGATAATATGATAATGCAAATGAACGAAAGAAAAATCAATTAATAACAGGACCGGGAAAAAATTAATTTAATTGGGTCCACAAGAATCGAGCTGTCATTGAAGCAAAAATGGCTGATGAAGTATTCAAATGTATTTAAGTAAAATGAAACTAGATGCCTTCCCCGACTTAAAGAACACATATACGTGTGTGTGTGCGCGTGTGTTCGTCTGTATACACACACATGTATATTATATATATATATATATATATATATATATATATATATATATATATTACATACTGACACACACACGCCGCCTCTTACATATATATGTATAGATACGTGGACTACTGATTAGGGCGTTCCACATTCGATCAGCATGTCGTGGTTTCGATTCCCAGACAGGAGGTACCTTTTATTCTTGCGTAAAATTTGTTTTATTTGCCGTTGCTGCAGTCCACTCAGCTGTAAATGTGTCACCCTGAAACTGACTGACGTGTCGTTCACGACAGATTGTTAATCCTCCCGCCTAGCCCGGGGATTGACAACGGTTTCCATCTAATATTTAGTAACAATTGACCATCTCAAAACCTGTGAATGCGGTGGTAACATAGCCGAGTATGAAAAATAAATAGCAAAGATCCGAATGAATGCTATATACCTATAAAATGTACCTACCCACTCTGTGAATGTGGAATTCTTTACCCTTTGCGCGAGTGTATTCTCATTGAGCCTCGGACAGGTTAAAGCCTTGCGAGTGGAATTGGCAGACGGGAAACTGTGTAGAAACTCGTCGTGTATATATATATGTGTGTGTGTATTTATGTATGTATGTATATATATATATATATATATATGTGTGTGTGTGTGTGCGTGCGTGTGCAAATAGCTATATATATATATATATATATACATGTGTGTGTGTTTTTGTGTATGTGTCTGTGTATAAATAGTTATATACATATACACATGCATATATGCATTGACAACCGGTTTTTGTTTCGTTTACTTACCTTATAAACTAGTGGTTCGGCAAAATAACCGATAGAATAAGTATCTGCCTTAAGAAATAAGTCGATTTGTTCGGTGATACCCTTCAGCACAGTGCTGCAGCAAAGCCGCAGCCCAACGAAAGAAATGAGTTAAATATAAAAGGATAAAAGTTAAACGGAAAACTGTAAACGGAGCAGAAATTGTTGATTATATTTTGATGCCCCGCGGTTAATGTCTCCGAATAAAATTTACTCCGATTTAACAAGCGTCACAATAAAGTGAACAACATTGGCCTGTAGGCATGGAAGTAGCACAGCTAATCTCCACCACCACCAAGAATTAGAATAAGAATAATAATAATAAGAAGAAGAACAACAACGTCTATAACAGCAGAGGAGAAAGTTGTTAGATAACAAGATTAACGTAAAAATTTATATCAAATTGGAATAAAACCGTTATAAAAAATTGCATTTTCTGGCATTTGACCGTTTATCATTTTTCCTAAATGACTTAGAGAATGGTATGTTTTTAAATCTATATTTATATATATGTGTATAGACTTTTTTTCTTATTGAATTTGTCACTTAATTTCGCTTCTGTTTATTCATGGCTTTGTCTTATGATTTCTGTAGATATATCACGATTGACATCAATTTGAGTGTAGAAATAATTACGTTAAGAGATGTGACATCGGCTTCATACGAGGAAGCCGATGTCACATACATATACACATTCAATATTACACACACACGCGCGCATAACTCAACATTTATACACACACATAAATATATAGACATTGCTTTATATGTGTGTGTTATTGTGTTTATAAATATAAACATCTATCTCCGTTTCTACAACTATCTCTATCTTTCTCTCTCTCTATATATATATATAGATATATATTCATCCCTATATATATAAACATCTATCTAACAATCATTCTCTGTGTATGTGTATACATAGACACATACGCAACACTCTACAACACATTAATTCGTACCAAACAAGTGCAAACTTATATTCACCTGCAAAACAGTTTAGCAACTTCAAAGTTATTGTTAAGTGTACTTGCAGCTCACAACACGGCCCTGGTGATTGTGTTAAATATTACGTAAGAAAACCAGTTACCCTTGAAGTACTCAAGCTCTGCACACGTTAACGTATAGACTTGGCATTTCAAGGTGTCGAACGACTGGAAGTCATCACTATTTGTGCTCGAGCACAGACTTTGGCTTCAACCAGTAAAATTAAATTATGTGTATCATATATATATATATATATATATATATATATATATATATATATATATACATATATATATATATATATATATATATATATACATATATATATATATATATATATATACATATATATATATATATATATATATATACATATATATATATATATATATATATATATATATATATATATATATATATATATATATATATATATATATATACATATATATATATATATATATATATATATATATATATATATATATATATATATATATATATATATATATATATATATATATATATATATATATATATATATATATATATATATATACATATATATATATATATATATATATATATATTATTATAAGATCTGGTAATTAGTCATATATTAATATATTAATTAATATCGATTAATTATCAGGGGGCCAGCACATTTAAAGAATCAAAGAGATTCAGAAATGTACCTATATATATATATATATATATATATATATTTCCCTTTTGGGATTTGGTTTGCAAGATTCTTTATGTGAGTTCGTGTGTTGAAGCATATTCTGTTGCGTCTGGGGAGAGTAATTCTCTTTTAGTGCCTTATAATTTAACACACTCACCGGTAAAATGTCCCCTTATTTCTTTTTTATTTTTCTAAAATTTTCGTTGCGTCTCGCAACCTTTTCAATAGTTTTGATTTTGTCCGTTATTCACACTGCGTTCTTTTTTGTGTGTTTGTATACGAGTGTGTACCTCTATTTCTTTGTGTGTACATGTCTTAGTGTGTGTGTATGTGTTTTGCAACTATGTACCGTGTTTGTATGTATGGATGTGCCTCTCAATATGTGAGGACGTGTATCTCCATGTGTCCTTGTGTGAATATGGTCATGTGTTTCATCCCGTTTGTCTATGAGTGCGTATGTGTGCTTGTCTGTTCATATAACTTATGTACCTATCCGTCTCTATGTTGATTTATTTACTTTCATATCCATATGTTTATATACACGTGCATGAATATATAACATACAAAATTAAGAGGAATGACCAGCAAAAGTGGACTCCTATATGCTAGAAATAGATGCCGAATCATCTAACCACAAAAAATATGTTCTCAGTAAAAATTTATTAAGGGACAAGAACGCAAAACATCCACACAGTTAGGTGATACAAGAAAGCGTCAACAAAACACCCAGAGAGATGATACAAAGAAAAGAAGGACTGCGTTCTTGTTTCATTTTGCATTATTTATATATAAAAAAAAAAAATTTCAGCCTATCTTACTTCGACACGGAAGAAAATCCCTGACTTTCCACCTTAATAAATGACTAATAAATTTTTACTGAGAACATATTTTTAGTGGTTAGATGATTCGGCATCTATTTCTAGCATATAGGAGTCCACTTTTGCTGGTCATTCCTCTTATTTTTGTATGTAATATAATTTTAATCTTCAGATTTTTTTATTATGCTAGACCACTGGTTTTAATTGATTAATATCAATTCCTACCCTTATTAATAAATTATATATATATATATATATATATATATATATATATATATATATATATATATATAATAATTTTCCCAGAGGATGTAGCAACCGTTACCAATATAGCATAAGAACTTACCTTAGGAGATCATTAATTAGATTCCTTAAGGGTCGTTCTCACAGTTTATATTTATATCATAAGGTTTTTAAACTTTTAAATTTTCATATTCAAAAGAGACAGAGACTTCAAATTCGATATATCGATTTATTCACCACTCTATGTTAACATTTCTCTTTTGAATATGAAAATTTAAAAGTTTAAAAACCTTATGATATATATATATATATATATATATATATATATATATATATATGAGTGCGTGTTTCTATGTGTGTACATATATTCCATGTGTGTGTGTGTGTGTGTATACAAGACAATGTGTGCGAGGCCGCTATATGTATATATAAATAATGCAAAATGAAACAAGAACGCAGTCCTTCTTTTCTTTGTATCATCTCTCTGGATGTTTTGTTGACCCTTTCTTGTATCACCTAACTGTCTGGATGTTTTGCGTTCTTGTCCCATTTTGCATTTTATACACACCCATGACACACACATACATACATCTATCTACATGACAGCCCACTACCTATTCACCTCTACCTGTGTAAACTGTGGGTACATATATATAGGGAGAAAATGGAGAGGTAATTAATAAAATATTATTTATTAATAATAAAATATGACAACATCTTTGAAAGCTGTTTCGATTCAGTAATTTTTAGATAATTTAATCTTGTGTTTTATTCCCATACCTGACAACCATGCCTGCCTACCGTGAAATATAAAATAATTTTTTTTCAGCCTATCTTACTTCGCCACGGAAAAAAATCCCCGACTTTCCGCCTTAATAAATCACTACTGTTCCTCAAAATTGCTTTTTTAAATATTTTCTACGGCTGGTTTGAGTCTAACCTTCTTCCTACACCTCTTTCCTTGTGTCTAACACACACACACACACACACACACACACACACACACACACACACACACACACACACACACACACACACACACACACACACACACACACACACACACACACACACATATATATATAATGTCAGGACACTCAACCAATTAACACTGCTACTATCATAGCAGTCCTTCTTCGAACCCACAAGAGTTAACAAGTGAAACAGAGACAGGCAGAAACAATAAAAATGCCGCTGTTACTTGAATACTATACAAATATGTGTTTAAAAAGACTTTTCTTTTAAATTTACGAAAATTTAGTTTTTCAATAATTTTTCAAAAATCTAATATTCATATTTACTGTTGAAGAGATCTCAAGGATCGAAACCGGTTCTGTAATGTTCTTTATAAAAGTATTTTAGCATTTTCTACTTTGTCTTCTTTCCATATATATATATATATATATAAGCAATGTTAAATCTCTGAACGAGGTGTTAACAGTAACTGCACGATAAAGTGAAGTATATTTGCCATTTAAATGTGGCTGACCCCTAAGGGTGGATGTTACTGTTGCTTTTAGCCCCAGGAGAACATCTCCTCCAGCTGGGGCTAAGCCAGCTGGAGGAGATGTTCTCCTGGGGCTAAAAGCAACAGTAACATCCACCCTTAGGGGTCAGCCACATTTAAATGGCAAATATACTTCACTTTATATATATATATATATATATATATAATACAAAGAATATATATACATGTATACACACATATATGTACATACTTACATCTACATGTGTATATATATGCATATCAGGGTACAGGACGTTAGAACAATGAACTACAGACAACGGAACGAACACATAGGAAAACGGAAAGCCACTTGGAATATTCCTTCATCAGCTGTCTCTATTCTAACCTGACGTTTCGAATATATATATATATATATATATATATATATATATATATATTGGTTTGGCTTATGTTTTCTTTACTTAGCGGTTCGGCAAAACTGGCAGCTAGCATAAATACCAAACTTTCAAAAGTAAAGTACTGAGATCGATGTATTTGGCTAAGATCCTGCATGACCGCATCTCAAAACTAACACAAGTAAACCATAATACCCCCCCACACACACTCACACACACATACACATACGCACACACAGTATATATATATATATGTGCATACTATACACAATATAGAACATAGCAATAAACATGTATACGTAGCGAATCTTGGGATAAATTGATAATCAAATATGAATATACATCTCGTATATTTTCGATAAATTTGCTCTTTTGCAATCTATATTCTACATCCGAAATATTAAATAAACTTATGAATATATTTCGCTTATTTTTTCCCCGCCTGATTACATTTCTATATTCATTGTTGGCATCGTTGTTTATCCTTTCTTCTTGCCCCTTTCATATATGTTGTGCCATCTGCAATACAAAATAAAAAACAAAACAAAAAAACCGCCCATTTCTAGTTGTTAATTTCTAAGCTATATGGATACCAGATGCATTAAATTTAATAAAGACATTAACTGTGATGTGAATAGATACATTTGAAAATTCAATTATTTCAAGGTTAAATGTGATATTGTTAATATCGTTTGTTAAACATTATTGAATTTTTACGAGGTCGGTGGATAATCTCAATTCTTTCAAGTCATCGATTATATAAAACAATATCTATAAATCTATGCTATAATGAATCTAATTCCAGTATGTGTTTAATTCTAATGGTTCATATTTAATATCTGTACGTGAATGCCAGAATCTATATCAATCATTCATTGTTATTTTGCTGTATGCAGTATTTACATATATTGTACAGATGTATATCAGGAGCTGTTCTTTATCCGTTGGTTATCGGTAGATCTTCATTTTTGTTTATTGTCACATCCTTTGCGTCACTTAAACCTGAGCGATGTTGTCCAGATGCTTATAAATACGACCTCGTGTTATCAGATCGTCGGTATAAAAATATACATACACAGAAACATAGACATACTTGTCTATCTATCTATCTATCTATCTATCTATCTATCTATCTATCTATCTATCTATCTATCTATCTATAGACAAATACTTATATGGATGCATACAAGCAGTCAAGGAACCTTCTGATGCTAATCTTCTACAGAAAGACCTAGATACCATATATAAATGGGCTGAGGACAACAACATGCAATTCAATGCAGGCAAATTCCATGCCCTCCGCTACCAGCTAATTGATTCTCAGAAGTCACAACAACGATATCTTGGAACAAAAGGAGCGGCAATCCTAGAATCACATACAGTGCGTGATCTTGAGATTGATATAAGCAACGATGCCTCGTTTCACATGCATGACACTATGATGATGGCAGTGTGCAGGCAAACGGCCGGATGGATTCTGAGAACCTTCAGAACAAGGGAACCAGGAATCTATGCTGATCCTATGGAGGACATTTGTCCTCAGCTGTCTGGACTACTGCTCTCAATGGTGGTCACCTTATACTGTAGGATTAATAGCAGAACTTGAGGCGGTTCAGCGGCAGTACACGAGGAAGATTGCATCACTGGAATAGCGGAGCAACTGAGAGAGACTGAAGGATCTACGATTCTACCCCCTGGAGAGAATACGGGAGAGGTATGCAGTGATATATGTGTGCAAGATATTGGAGGGGCTGGCACCAAACTTTGGAATTGAATTACACCAGACCTCGAAATGGACGTCACTGCCCTAAAAGTCTCAGCTCTCTCATCTAAGGTGAGGCCTACAGCTATTTAACTCCTTGTCAAAACATCTACGGAATTTTCATGGAGTAGGAGGAGATGTTTTCAAGAAAGAAGTTGAGCTCTTGCTATCCAATATCCCAGAAGAAACAATGTCAAGGCTGGAAACGCAAAAGAGGGCAACGGTATTGAATTCCCTCCTTTGATCTCAATGCAATTAGAATTCAGAATGTAAAAACGGATGAAACGCCGCAAACCATTTTGCACGGCGTGCTAACAATTCTGCCAAATCGCCGCATTAATATTGGCGATTTTGGGATTACAAAACGTTTTAGATAGAAAATGTCAGACAGAATAAAATGAATAATGAAATTCGAAGGATCGCGTTGGTCCTATGGTAGAACGCTTGTTACGCTTCGAAAAGACGTGGCTTTGTGTTACACTAGAACCTCTCGGGCCATTTCTGTCCAAAGACCCGTTTTTAACCCAACATTTATACGCTAATTAGATGTCGTCTTTTATTTTATGATTTCGCTCTGGTCAGGATGAATGCACCGTGCCCAGAGATTTTGCTAGTGTAACTGACATCTGTGTAATGATTGATTTCCCTCTGTAATTATTGTATGTTAAGCTTTACGGGCAATACAAATGATGTGGTGTTTTAGAATGTCGAACCTCTTGGGAGCAAGACTCATGTAGTTTGTGTTTATTGCCTGATCGAACATGCTTGTCAACCACAACCGTCTGTCCGGGATCATTTCATCTGTCACACATAGGCGATCTTCTGTGAAAACGGTAAAAACTAGCCTCTGCGCACAAGAAAAAAAAAACAATTGTTATTCCTACAACATGCAATTTTAAGACCGTTATTAATGTTTCTTTTTGATTTATTTCATTTATTTGTGATGGTAAAAGATGTGTATTTTAAAAGAGATATTCATATATTTACTAACACGAGTTGGCAGAAACGTAACCATGCTGGCTAAAAGGCGTAGTGGCATTTCGTCCGTTCTAACGTTCTGAGTTCAAATTCCATCGAGGTCAATGTTGCTTTTCACCCTTTCGGGGTTCGATAAAGTTAGGAGTTGAACACTGGGCTTGATATAATCGTCTTACTCCTTCCCTTTCTATTATAGGCACAAGGCCTGAAATTTTGGGGGAGGCGCCAGTCGATTAGTTCGACTACAGTATACAACTGGTACTTAATTTATTGACATTGAAAGGATGAAAGGCAAAGTCGACCTCGGCGGAATTTGAACTCAGAACGTACAAACAAACTAAATGCCGTTAAGCATTTTGCCCGCCATGCTAACGATTTTGTCTTCGTCTTACTCCTTTCCTTCGAAATTGCTGGCATTGTACCAAAATATGAAACCAATATACCAATCTTGCCTTGAGGTAGATTCCTCGTGACAGAAAGTGATCCAGTTTTGTTTTGAAAAACCTACATCGCCGCCACGCGGGTTCGTCTGGCTCTGTGCGAGGATGTTGAAAATCTGTCGGAATTTGAAGGCCAGGCTGTTGCAGTATCTCGTTCTGTATCCTGATAGCAGTGTTGGGAAATTTGCTACCTTGCAGTAGCACTCCGTCCTGATTTTGTATGACAATGCCAAAGTTCGTCACACGTTTTCTCGGTTTCTCCCGATGTATATTATTGCGTATCCCTCCTTTGCACTCGCTCCATAAGCAGTAGAGTCTCAACTCATTCCGTCTGTGCCAGCAGCTGATATGTTGCATTGTATCAATGTTCTTCGAATAGCTTCGTAGCATGGCCTCGAGTTACGTCGTTAATTTTATACTGTTTGGTGACTACAGCTGGGAGCTATAATCCGGACCTCCAGAGGACCATCATCGTTTCCTTTTGGGTGTCTTTACTCTTGATTTCAAATAATATATATGGATATATACACACACACACATATATATGCATATATATATATGTATGTAAACATATATGTACACACACACATACATATATATACACACACACACATATATATATATATACATATCTATACAAGTCTATACATACATGTATATAAATACTATATGTGTGTATACATGTATATATATATATATATATATATATATATATATATATATACATACATATATATATATATACATAGATATACATATATGTATATATATATATATATATATATATATATATATATATATATGCATACACACACATATATATTTATATATACAGACATACATGCATGAAACATACGCGCACACAAAGATAAAAAACATGCACATACGAATATATAAGAGTTTTTGTACATGGATTCATAAGTGTTCACGTATATTTCTATGTATGTATGTATATATATGTATATATCTATATGTATACACAAAAATATATACATATATAAATGTTTAATTAAATATATATATATTTATCTATTATTTATCATAAGCAATTATATATATATATATATATATATATGTGATTGATAATAAATATATATATTTATTTTTCATTTATCGTGTGTAGTATGTGCAAGTGTATATCTACGCATATAAGTGTACATATATATATATATATATATATATATATATATATATATATACGCACACACGCACACGCATGCACGCAATCACGAATTTACCAATATATATCCAGATGAGTGGATGTCATATAAAATATAGTAAACAACTTTCTGATCAGTAAGTGACGTGCATAAAGGAAAGATTGATGGCTCCCTCATCAGGGTTATAATTTAGATCTGTCACCAAATATATCTCATTTAATGATGATATATGCATTTGATGAAGTTGAAAATTTCTCACAGAGGACAACATTAAACCGCCCTTATACACACACTTATGCATAATTTGAAATATACACACATATGAGATATCGAACACATTCCTATAATCATCACATGTCAAAGACATACATATCTACGTGTATACATACATTATATGTATTCATACATATATATATATATATATGTGTGTGTGTGTGTGTTTGTGTGTGTGTGTGTGCGTGCGTGTATGTGTGTATGTATATATGTATATGTATACATATATATATGCATATATATACAGATATATACAAATATGTATATGCATATACATATATGTATATTTACATATATATATTGATATATATATATATATATATATATATATATATATATATATATATATATATATATATACACATATATATGTAATACATAAATAGATATATACAAATATGTATATCCATATACATATATGTATATTTACATATATATATTGAGATATATATATATATATATATATATATATATATATATATATATATAAAAGTATACATATACTTATATATAAATATGCTTGCGTGTGTGTGTGTATGTGTGTGTGTGTATGCGTGTGAATGTGTGTATGTGTGTGCATTGAAAATGTTATGTATCATTTATTGGGAAGAAAGATAGTATAAAAGAACATAAAAATAATGCCTATTATATGTAGAGAGGTTTGGGAGACGAAAGAATATGGAGAAAAAACGGAAAAGGAAGTTGAATAAGAAAAAAACTATAGGTGCAATGAAAGACTATTATGAAAACAAAAATAGAAAATGGAGTAAAGAATAAGAAAGAGGGATCGATAAAAGAACAGAAAACATTTACGAAGGAAACCATTACTGGAATAAGAAACGCCAGCAGATTTAAATTAGGTAGAGAGAAAATGCGTTTATATGAAAACAAAAAGAAAATGCACAGTGTGATGGTTATATGATAAAGAGATGCATTTTGAAAATAATAAATCGTTGAAATTTTTATAGGGACTGAGGACGATAAAATCCCTTTTGGGAGAAGCACGTTTGTATTTTCGCTTACGTTAATGATTGAATAGGGAGAGATATGACTAGGGATTTTATATAATAGAGAAATAAATTCTTGGTTGACTCCAAATAGAAATAATACATGGCGACCCAGGCATGGCTGCGTGTTTAAGAAATTTGCTTTACGACTACGTGGTTTCGGGTTTAGCTTTACTGCACGGCAAAGCGTGTCTCTGAGGTACAGGGGTTATAGGCGCACCGGTGCCTTGTGAGTAGATTTGGTAGCCGAAAACTAAGAGATCGCCATATATATGTATGTATGTATGTATGTATGTATGTATGTATGTATGCAGGAATGGATGAATGCATGCATGTATATTATATATATATATATATATATATATATATATATATACATGTATACGTATATATAAATATAAACATAGTTATACAAATATATATACATATATGTATGTTTGTATATATATATATATATATATATATATATATATATATATATATATATATATATATATATGCACACGTAAATGTATAAAGTAAGCGAAGAGAAATGTAAAGTGTAAAGAATACATATATGTGTGTGTGTGTGTGTGTCTGTGTCTGTGTGTGTGTGTGTGTGTGTGTGTGTGTGTGTGTGTATGCACGCTTGTATACAACGGGACTCCAAATAGTTTTCGTCTACTAAATACTTTCAAAATTCATGAGTCGATCCGTGGTTCTATTTAAAGCTACTTGTTGAAAATGCCGCCCAAAGGAACTGAAATCAAAACTATGTGGCTAGAGATTGAACTTCTTTACCGCACATCGATGGCTCTTGAAGAAAGTTCTTCACTGGAGAGTCTCAGAAAGAGAAATGTCTGTAGAAAACCTCTTCAGAAATTGAAGCAGAAATTCTCATAATTCGCTGCTCTTACAAAGCCTGCATTGTTCGCCTTACAACACATGACCAAATACACCGATCATTCATACACCGTAAGATCGATAACTAATTGACGTTTATTGATGAGACAATTGTTAGACTGAAGTTCAAGGTCATCCGTATACAGAACTACAGTCATAAATCAACGACTGAAAAGCGTACGCTTTTAAAAGTTCAGTTTCTTTTTGGATAAAATTCGTATTGCAGTACAACACGGTATATTTGTTCGTGAGAATACCCATTGTGTATCAAAGTTTTCTTTATGCTGTGGATATCATTGTTTTGTTCCCCGTTTGTGGAGTTGGATGTGAATGTTCTTCTAAATATAGGTTTTTATCATTGAAGTTTGTTTCTATGTGTCTGTACATTCTTTATTTCCATATAAATAAACGCACTCACCTGCATCTTTGATGTAAACGGACGTTATGCAGACGTTAACTTCTATCTTGGTGTTTATATCTAGAGATGATATCGTTATATATGTATGAAGTCTGTTCTGAATGTCCAGAATTAGTACAAATGTATTTCTAGGTCTTTCTTTAATGTTAGTTTTCAACATCGTTTAATCAAACAATCTTCAGTCAAGCCATAACAATACAAACCCAAAACAACACAAGCAATACATCGAGTTCTCCGCCTATTGAAAATGCTCATTGCATACGTGAAATGTATCTTATGCAGCAAATACATACTAACCATTAAATAAATGGATCCACGATCAAAAAACTTCAAAGAATAGAACTCTAAATACGTTACATTAGACCGTACACGAATACAAACAATTATTGTATTTTGGCACACAAGAACAGCGATTCTGAGGGGACGGTGCATGTTGATTAAATCGATCCCTGTGTTGTCATTTGTTAAATCTTGGTACTTATTTTATCGGTCTGTTTTGCTGAGTAGTTAAGTTATGGGGACATAAACAAACCAACACCGATTGTCCAGTAGTAGTAGGGGGCAAACAAATATACGCACACCCAAACACATATAGATACATAAACATACGTATATAGATACATAAATTTACACACAAATACATATATACATGCATGTGTATATTAAATATAAGAATATATACATGCATGTGTATATTAAATATAAAAAGAGAAGACGGAATGTACCAACGAAAAAGAAATTATATTAATTACCACAACAATTGTTTCATCTTCAAGATTGCGCTGCTCCCTTGTGGGCGTGGAACGATGCAATAACACTAGATGAAACGCAGGGGGCATAGAAAACACCTCAGGTGGGATAATAAGGTTTTTAGCTGGGAGACGTACATTTGCGTTTTGCTGCATTGAAAGATTTTAACAGTTAGGCAGATGCACAAAAAAAAAAAACAGACGCGCACTTGCTGTCTGTCTGTCTTTCTGCCTGCCTGTCTGTTTGCCTGCCTGTCTTTCTGCCTGCCTGTCTGTTTGCCTGTCTGACTGTCAGTATATCTATCTATCTATACACATATCGTGCGAGACAGAGGGTGAGATTAAGGTATAGAAATAAAGAAAAAGAGAGAAATTGAGAGACAGTGTGACGCATAAATGAACGATAAAGTAAGAAAAATCCACAGATATTGCAAAAGTGTATACGATTTATCCTGATTGTTTGATTTCGGATAAGAAAAATTGTGATGTTATATTATAAAGTCGGTTTAAATTTGTTGTCATTGCACTACATTTCCGTTTCCATGGAAGCGTAATGCTATATTGAACAACAAAGAAAAAAAAAAAAAAAAAAATGAAACACAAGAAATGAAAGAAGGAAACATCATTTCTGGACATTCATGTTTCCTGGGAGTTAATAATGAGAAAATTTCAATGTAGGTTTCACGCAAAAAAAAGGAGGGGAAAAATAAACACAAAAAAACCAAACAAACAATCTTTTATTCTTGACGTGTCCAAGTACTAAACCCATATCAGGGCCAATTATTGGCGCTAATGAGGTGGGAAGATGATTTGAATTGAAGTAAAAAAAAAAAAAAAGTGTACGGTAGAAAACATTACAACAGCAGCAATAATAATAATAATAATAATAATAATAATAATAATGATAATAATGATAATAGTAGTAGTAGTAACAATGGCAGTAATAACAACAGCAATAGTAATAGTACTATTATTATTATTAATAATAATAATAATGATGATGATGATGCTAATAATAATAATAATAATAATGGTAATAATAATAATAATAATAAATGTGCTAAATAAATGTTATTGTCAGTAATAAATTTGGATATCATGAAAAATGTCAGATAGGAATAAAAAATGAAAAGAAGTAAAAGACTCAGAAAGAAAAGGAAAATACTCAAAAAAAGTGAAAAAAAAGAAAACGAAGGAAAATGCATGATCAGTTGACCGCATCATGTGTTCCGCAATTTACGGATAATAGCATAGCACGTGATTAGATGGTATCTGGATGTTTGATTTTTCTGTGTAAGTACGTCTCTCTCTGCTGTCTCGAGTATATGTGTGTGCATCGGTGCCAATATCAACAACATCTACCACGATGGCAACGCCGGGGACGAACACCCATACAACTTGCAATACAGAAACTGTACCTTTCTTTCGGTTTTTCTGGGGTTTTTTTCTGGGGTCTTAGAACGGCAGTAACAAAATGGGGTCAGAGGTTGGGCATGTGGGGGAAGGCCACACTGCTGCAAAAATCTATGGCACACACACACACACACACACACACACACACACACACACACACACACACCAGAAATGCGAACGAATGCGCACATAAGGATACACATCTTAGAAGAACAGAATGAGGTATGTGGAGCAAGAACGCACGGCCTAGTGTTGATGTTTACTAAGGGAAAGTGAAAGGGACTGATACAGCTTGGCACCAGTGAACTGGAGCAACGTGAAAATAAGTGTCTTGCTCAAGAACACAACACCCAGCCCTGTCCGGCAATTGAACTCACAAATTCATGATCGTACATATATATGTATATATATATATACACATATATATGTATATATATATATGCATATGTATATACATATGCATATATACATATAGTTATATATATATATATATATATATACATATATGTATGCACACACACACGCGCACACACTCACACACACACGCGCAAATCACACATACGCATTTATATATGTAGATATGGGTAGCAAGATTACGAAATAGATAGAAATATAGATAGATAGGTATTCTGCGAACGTGAAGACGAATAGCCAGGTCGAGCAAATTTGACATGCGCAATACAACCTCTTCAATCATCATGCACCGCGTTGCCTATTTTATTGACGGCCCCATAACCCGCGCTACCGTATGCTGTCATGCTCTTAAAACATTTATCTCCCATGATTCTCAAGATTACATAAGACAGATCACAACAGAACAAGAGACGTTTGGAAATGAAAAGATCGTTGTCACTTGCCGTCTTCATCTATTGTCAAACGTAAGGGAAGTTACATCCTAGATCATCCCACTGCCTACAGCCCACCCCACACTTTTCGTCTCATATATGTATATATATATATATATATATATATATATATATTATTTGCGTATATGTATATATATATGGGTATATATGTGTGTATATATATGTATATACACATATATATATACACACATAGATACAAAAAACACGTACATATATACATATGTATATGTATATAAAATATATACATATATATATATATATATATATATATATATATATATATATATATATATATATATATACACATATATACATACATACATGCATCATGCACACATATATATACTTGAAATTTACAGAAAAACTAAAGACGAAGACAGGTGTATGAAAATATATTATACATGTATACACACACACACAGACATCCACACGCACGTGCATATATATATATATATATATATATATATATATATATATATATATATATATATATATTTATATATTCACACGCACAAAC
>NC_142954.1:23897165-23899665 GCF_046866305.1 Octopus bimaculoides
TTTTTCGTAACAGCGTCTCTGGGTGTGGGTTGCGGTGGTGGTGGTGGTGGTGGTTGTAATAGCGGCGGCTGTAATCGTGACAGTTTTCATGAAATATCACAAAAGAGCTATAACGATTGATTGAAGTTACAAATCAATGATTTCTCATAATTAGTATTTATTGTTCAATTAGTTTCTCAATCATTCTACAGAGAGCATTGCGATACACGCATCCGAACACACTTCCACACACAAACTCTTGCTCAGACACAGAGAAAGTGAGTGAGAGAGAGAGAGAGAGAGAGAGAGAGAGAGAGAGAGAGAGAGAGAGAGATCGCTAAAATAAAAGACTTCACAAAAAAAAATATGTGATTGGGTCTGTATGATCGATTGCAAATCTTTGAGCTGCTGTTCTAATATGACTGCAGCCTAACGTCTATTAGCAACGGAAATTTATATCTATCTATCTATCTATCTATCTGACTCTCTCTCTCTCTCTGTCTGTCTGTCTCTCTCTCTCTCTTTCTCTCTCTATCTATCTATCTATTCTCATGTGTTTATTCCCTCTCTGCCTGAGGTTACCGTTGCCTTTTCCGTAGGCTTTTCTTTTCACAGATAAACCTAATCTTGCTTTTTACACTTTTAAAGTTCTTCTGTGATACACGATCCCTTTTGATAGTTTTTAATCTCACGTTCCCTTTTGATCGGAATTTTATTTTTCTCCTTATTTTTTTCTATTTTCGAAAAGAAGAGCTCTACATTGTATTCTGTCCCCTCTCTGTTCGGCCCTGTGTGGCTAATAAAGAAATTTATCTATCAATTTACCTACCTACCTACCTACCGACCTACCTGTCTGTCTGTTTATTTATCTATCTATCTATCTATCTATCTAAGCATATTTCTTTACTTGCTTCAGTCATTTGTCCGTGGCCACGATGGAGCACCCCCTTGAAGGGTATTCTTAGTCGATCAAAGGAAGTACGATAGATTTCAAAGCAAGATATAGAGCCCATTTGAGTTCATTTTCAAATGAAAAGTATTGCAACTCCACAACTCTCGCATTCCATGTACACGACCTTAAGAAGAAAAATAAGAAATACTCTCTTGAAGGGTCGATTGTATCGAGAGCCCCTTATTTTAGAGCAAATATTAGCAAATGTCTATTGTGTATTAGGGAATCCCTCACTATTCTTAGGTTGTTTGGGCCGAAAACTTTAAATGAATTCACTGAAGTGATTCCCTTCTGCAATCATAGGTTTTCCTCCACTTTTTTGAAGGAATATAGAAATAAAAATAAAAATAGAAAAATAAATAAGATTATTTGTCTGCGTTAGGATGATTTGAAACCTGGATGATTACATTAGTTACTACAGCCAATTTGAATTTTTTTTTTTATTCGTGACGTGGAATAGTTTTTCCCGATTGACTATATAAGCCTGTCATAGACAAAAAAATAATTTTTTTTTTCATGTCCTGATGCTTGTTTGTAATTGTTACGTTGAGGAGGGGGTCATCACCGGATTGCACTATGACGTGTATGGGCTACGGTAGTGAACCCTTGAAATGGCTATAGGTGCTTTGACCTATGTTTTTTGACCAGTGGTCTTTAAGAACTTTTGTAAGTTTGGTGGGGTGGGCAGAAACGGATTTTACCTATGGAAGTCTGCTGTTATTACGTGTACCTTGAGGTAAGTACAGAACTTTCTAATATAACTTTAAATGATGTTAAATTATTTTAAAGCTTTTTGTCATTTTAAAGTTTTGTCCTCAGATATAGTTTTTAGCCGATGAACTATTATAGTATTTTATTTTACTTCATTTTATCTTATTCCATTTTGCTTTATTTGTCTATTTTGAATTTTTAATCGCTGAATTTTATTCGAATTGGAATTATAAAAAAAAATATATATATTTTGTTACATTTTTAACTCAAATTTGATTTATTTGTATGTTATTAGTAGAAAAAAAACATAGAAACTTTTATATTGTGTGTTTTATGTTGTATTCTATTTTTTTATATATATTTTCTTATGTATTTGTGGACTTTGATGTATTTCTTATATATGACCGTTTATTGAGGGGACTTTGTATATTGTGTCGTTGACCCAAATGTAATGCTTTTATTCTGTAACTGATAATCATATATATATATATATATATATCTCATAAAATATATTTGCCAACTAAATATGGCGGTCCCATAAGGTAACGTCGTTAGCTCTCTGCAGGAATTGTCTTCCTGAGGCTAACTATTCTGCCAATTTGCCGACTTGTGCAGTTTGAATATCAAAATTTTGTCGTTATATTTCCAACTCCAGTTGTATGTAACATGAGATAAGTAACGCAATATCGTTTTAGGTGTAGGGTGATGAGCTCGCAGAATCGTCAGCACGCCGGTTCAAATGCTTGGAGGAATTTTATCTGCCATTACTTAATGAGTTCAAAATCCCGGCGAGGTCGACTTTACTTTTCATCCTTTTGGGTCGATAAAATAAGTACCGGATCTTTTTTAAAACGGGGG
>NC_142954.1:23904665-23919665 GCF_046866305.1 Octopus bimaculoides
TAGTAAACAGAAACATGACCCCACGCAGGAGCATGCAGACGCACACAACCTGACAAACATACCCACCAATTGGGTCCTCAACTGATTCATAGATTTATTAATAAGGATTTATTGTTGCCTTAGTTTCCAAATTGAGGATACGAATGGTATTTTATTTGCAAATTAAAGAAATCTCAAATGCAAGAGGGCAACTATGAAAACTGGCCGCTACTAAGAGCCGAACTCTGCCCACTTTAAAATTCGGGTGAGCGCTCTGTACCTTTGAACTAGGCGATCTCTGACGACAGATCTCTTTTACGACGCTAATTACAGATTCTGGAATGTGAGAACATTTTTTTCTAAAAAAAAGATGGAAGCGTCGGGTGACGTGACATTTTTATCGTAGAAATTAATGAAGTCACGAAAGTAATGAAGTCGCGAATTGAAGAGGTACAAGTTTCGAACCTCAATTACGGCTTGCATGTTAATTTCTTTTTTTTCCCGTCTTCGCTCGACATTTCGTTTATGAAAATGCTCTCTCTCTCTCTCTAATACACGCATACAAGCATATACACACACGCGCGCACACAGACAGATAGATAAATACATGAAATGTCATAATATTGTATTAAATATCACTAAATTCGTTGTCAAAATAAGTTAGTTAAATATTGAAAACAATACATAAGAGGACAAAAAAGAAAAAGAAAAAAGAAAGAAAGAAACTGAACGTTTGAACGTAGTTTCTTTCAATATAACATCAATATCCAAAACTAATACCTTTGCCTATGAAATATCGATTATGGATTGAGTGGGATAATATCATTCTCAGTAATCTTGAAAATAAATTATATAATTTTGTGTATCTGTCAATGAAATACCAATAAATGAAGAATTAGAGAGAAAAAGAAAATATTCTTCTGGCAATGAATGAAGCAATATAGGAACGAGATAGTGATCGAAGAGTTTAGGCATCATTGACAGATACTTTGACGAGATTATGAAATGGTGGCCATGGTTATTGCTGTTGTTGTTGTTGAAGATTACGCTTAAAGCAACCGTTGATACAGCAGAGTCACATATCAAATTGTCCCACCCGTAGCAATTTCATTGTTTATTTAAACATAGGACTAGAGCCATCATCATCATCAAAATTGTCGTCGACGCCGTTGTTATTATTCCTTCATAACACGGTGTAGGTAAAAATGCACGGGTGTCTTTATTAATCTGTCGAGTCACAATGACTACCTCAGACAGATAATACTTTCCTTACGATGTGCGCTGTGCCCAATAAGGCTGCTTTTTGCAAGACACCGATCTTGCATGGGATTTCCAGTTGCCTTAAGAAGTCTTGACTCTTCAGTGGGATTGAGCTCAGCGCTCCGATCACCACTGGTATCGCTTTTGCATTACCCTCTCACATTCCATACAGTTTTGCCATTTCCACTTTCATTCACAACGACCTCGAACCCACAAGAGTAAACGAGAGAGACAGAGACGGGCAGAAACAAGGAAAATGCCACTTCTATTTGAATACTATGCAAATATTCTTTTAAAAAACTATCCAAAATTTAATTGTTTTCCATACTTACAGTTGAAAAAAGTCTCAATGTCTGAAACCGGTACTGAAATGTTTTTTATAAAATTATTTTAGCATTTTCTACCTTGACTTTTTCCCCATATATATATATATATATATATATATATATATATATATATATGTATATGTATATATGAGAAGGAGAGAAAGGAAGAGAGAAAGAAAGAGGTCCTCTCATCTGTGTATTTATACACTATAATTCCCGTCTTGAAATGTCCCTCCTTTCCTCCTCTGCTCATTCAAAAGACACCAAAATTGGATTATTTCCGCCACTAATCTTTCCCTTATCGACCCCCTTCATATCCCAGCCTGTTATTTTCACCAGTCATAATCTGCTTCACGACTTTCTTTAATAATCTTTACTCACCAGCATGTATTTAATCCTTTTCGGAAGGCTGTATGCAGCTTATGTTCTCCGTTTCTGGTTCACATTAGTTTTAATTCAATTTCGCGGGTGTATATTTTCACTTTGGCTGTAGAAAACGTACAGAAAAGGATTACAAATATACGTTATGCTGATAAAGTAACATTACATACTCTTAGATACGTACGTGTATACATACATACATACATACATACATACATACATGCAAACACACACACATACATCTGTATTTAGTTATCTTTCTTTAAATCTATTTATCAGTTTATCTTTATAGGGTTTTCGGAGTACATTCTACGACATTTGTCTTCTTTTTCAGAAACAGCTTAATACATTTGTAAAGAGACATCGGGGTTGGGGCCCGTGAGGATTAAAGTTGTAGTTGAGAAAGAATAATTTGGCATGAAGGACTGGAAGCCATGTGAATATTGGAAAAAGTTTTCCCAATGTAATGATCATTCGTACGGAGTGTCAAAATGCCGACATCATGGATGCTGCTCAATTTACTGTGGACATTATAAAGTCTGTAATGACATGGACAGCTACAACTGAGACTACAAAACCGTAACCAGCAGGAAGGCACTAAGCAAGCGTTCTGTGTTCGCAACCGGAGTTTACCCCCATCACTGCGGAACTAGGTGATGGAAGGTCCGAGGAAATGTATTCGGAGTTTGATGAGAGACATGTATTAGAGTACCAACGTACCAGCACAAAATATAAAACCCTTACATTTGCCTTTGCAAGCGCTAAGGCAAGTGATTATTCGGCACAGTTGGTATCCCAGATACGCTGATATAATGAAGAAGAATTTCTGAAAATCAAGCAGAATATACAAGTACTTCTAATAACGTCAAGTGGATATGCAATCCTCCACAACCATTCCCCATCGTGAATTTACTCATATATACGAATAATTACTAGTGGAGGCGCAATGGCCTAGTGGTTAGGGCAGCGGAGTCGCGATCATAGGATCGCGGTTTCGATTCCCAGACCGGGCGTTGTGGGTGTTTATTGAGCGAAAACACCTAAAAGCTCCACGAGGCTCCGACAGGGGATGGTGGCGAACCCTGCGGTACTCTTTCACTACAACTTTCTCTCACTCTTACTTCCTGTTTCTGTTGTGCCTCTAATTCAAAGGGTCAGCCTTGTCATACTCGGTGTCACGCTGAATATCCCCGAGAACTACGTTAAGGGCGCACGTGCCTGTGGAGTGCTCAGCCGCTTGCACGTTAATTTCACGAGCAGGCTGTTCCGTTGATCGGATCAACTGTAACCCTCGACGCCGTAAGCGACGGAGTGCCAACAACAACAACAACAACAACGAATAATTACCAGTATTCATAATTATGTAGTTGAAAGTGATGAGAGGTTTCGGAAAAAGCATTGTGGCAATGGTTGTTATGAATAGGATATATGTATATCTAATATAATATAACGTAATATAATGTAATATGATATAATGTAATATAGTGTATAATATAATATATAAATGATATGATATAATATACTTATATATATAACGTTTGTCTTAATTTAATTACATATTAAGAATACCTATGCAAATTTATATACATACAAATGTTTGTATTTATCTATTTTTCTCCCTATGTGTGTAAATATATATATATATATATATATATAGACACACATTTATATATACATACATATATACACTCACGAACACACACATACGCACCTATAAATATATACTATTCATATATTTGTAATGTATACATCAATGTCAAGTGCATATATGCATATAGAGACACGCAGATTCCCCTACGTATACAATTTAGAAAGTCAGTTAAAAAGACTTTATCGAAATAAACAAACAACACTATATATATATATATATATATATATATATATATATATATATATATAATTTTTTTTTTCAACATCTTTAAAAGAAAATGTGTTCCATTTCTATCTACAGCAAAGTCTTTTCAATAACAGTTAATGGTTCTCGTGTTTTCTTCGTTTTACGTCGTTTCTAGAAACCTAGAGCAAAAGCTCATGAGACGAGGTTGCATTAATCTGTCAAATATATGCCAAGAGATGTTATTGACCGTATCAACTTCATTTGGGTGGAATGTACTTGCTGACATATACCAATGAAACATATCGACATTATTTTGCCTTCAACCACATCTCAAAGATTGTTTACTTTTGCGTATTGTCATTTATTTTCTACCTCATCACACTTCCATAAATCTTCGTTTACTTTCTCTAACTCTCTCTCTCTCTCAAACTCTCTCTGTATCTCTCTCTCTCTTTCTCTCAAACTCTCTCTCTCTTTCTCTCTCTCTCTCTCTCTCCCTCTCTCTCTCTCTCTCTCTCTCTCTCTCTCTCTTCTATTCATATTTGTTTATATATGTATGTATGAGTTTCAGTAAGTATGCATGCAGCACGAATACAGATGACTGTGTATTTTAAATGTATGTATGTATGAATGTACCGATATATATCAGCCCTTGTCTCTCTCCCTTTATCCACATGTTTATATATATATATATATATATATATATATATATATATATATAGATAGGTAGGTAGGTAGATATTTATATATAAATATACACACTTAACTATATATATATATATATATATATATATATATATATATATATATAGGTAGGTAGATATATATATATATATATATATATATATATATATATATATACACTTAACTATACATATATACATTTATATATATATACATGCCTATATAAATTCGTGAATATGTATATGTAGGTGTATATATATATGTATATATATGCGTAAGTCTATATATGTTTATGCAATTGAATGTAAGTATGCATATACATATACATATATTTCTATATACACAGACACGTACACATTCACAGACACTTTTATATATATATATATATATATATATATGTGTGTGATTGTATGCATACATCTACGTATGAATATATATTTGTACCTGCTATTTCCACCTGCGCGATTGCACATCACGCTCACACACACACAATCATAAACAAAAATCCACACAGGTATATCTATTGATCAGAAGGTATGTGTAGCACTATGTCCTACCTCTGTTACGTATATCGGTGGGTATGTGCGTGTGTCTGTACGTAGAATTCATTTTCCTTTCGGTTCTACGCAGCCTTTAACTTGGAGCTGTTTTAAAGAGCGAAAACTTAAATATACATTCGTATATACCCAAAGAATCAGACTTACACGGATCTATATACACCAACCAACTTGTACATATTTATTTTTCTTAACGTATCACGCCTGCATTATAATCGTGTAGCTACTTCTCATGTAGAGGAAAATAATATACACATTCTTATTTGAACGTACATATATCTATACATGTACACACACATCACTCTCTATATATACATGCATACATATATGTAAATATATATATATATATACATACACACACACATGCATACACATATGTATGTATATATATATGCATACATATATGTATATATAATATATATATATATACATATATATATACACATGTATACACATATGTATATACTTATCCATATATACGTGTACATACATATGGATATGCATATACATTTATACATACATATATATATATATATATATATATATATATATATACACGTGTGTTTGCGTGTATGCATAAATATATGCATACATAGATATATATATATATATATATATGTATGTATAAATGTATATGCATATCCATATATATATATATATATATATATATATATATACCTACATATATCTATGTATGCATATATTTATGCATACACACAAACACACATATATATATATATATATATATATACCTACATATATCTATGTATGCATATATTTATGCATACACACAAACACACGTATATATATATATATATATATATATATATATATATGTATATGTATACGTGCATATAGATATATGTATATATGCACACACACATATGCGCATATATATATATATATATATATATATATATAGATAGATAGATAGATAGATGTGTGTGTGTGTGTGTGTGTGTGTGTGTGAATTTGTTTATTCAAAACTAAAGTAAAACAAAGGAAACAAAAAAAAAACACAAGACCTCGTCTGTATTTACAGTTCATGCAAAACCCAACTTTGTATTCACTTTTGTCAGTTGTCGAAAAGAAATATTTATTTTATTTATACTTCTTTGTATCACTTTTTAATATATATTTTTTGTCCATGTTCGTTGTTTACGATGTGAAAACAAACGAATATACATGTATGTGTGCGTTTCTGTGACTGTGCGTTTGGTTTTCTGTACGTGTATATACATGTGTATGTGCATGTCTATGTGCGCGTATATATATATATATATATACCTTGTGATTTCTTTTTTAGGTGTGTGTAAGATTTTAACACATCTTGCCAGCGATTGCAACAACTTCAAACGCTGGAAATCATAAACACAACGCACAAATATGAATTAAAACAAACAACGTTCAGGAAAGAAATCAATCAAACGCAAATTTCGGTTTGCCAAACTAATTGCTGCCTATTTGTTTTAAATATGCTAAATTTTTCACTCATAGTCTTGCACCATATTTTCCATAGTTATAAATATATCTTCGCATATCCTAATTCTGACTTAAAATACGTGTCGACATGATGACCTGGACAATGCCTGAAGTTGTCTCCCTGAGCTGCTGCTATGATTGAAATTACACTGCTTGCTGATGCAATGCCATTCCCCCCCCCCCTCAATAAATCCTTTAGGTTAAAATATATGTCTCTAGCGTAGACGTAATGAATGAAGGTTTGAAACAGAACCTAGTCCAATTATGGTCAGACACAGCCAGGGGCTTTCATTCCCCCCCCCCGCAGCACTATTTGAGAACTGGTGTTGGAGTGCTGCCCTCTCCGTAACTCAGGGGTTCCACAAATGAGGCTGATAAAATAAGTGTCTGGCTTAACGAGAAAATGAGTCCTGGGTTCAATTCGTTCGACAAGGCGGTACACCAGCACGGCCACAGTCAATTTACGTAAACTTAAATTTATGAGTCCCAGAATGATGAGAAGCCAAGTGATATCGGTCCACAATGTTGCCTAATATGCTAGCAGGAGCAAACTAGAGAATATCATGATCCACCATCCAGTTAGAAATAACATTAGACTTGCTTTCCGAACTAGCAATCTAATGCTTAAAAAAGAAATAAAGAAAGAAACATAATCCACAGTACGATTGAAGTTTGGATGGACACGGATCCCTTAATAAAATGCCTGCTTAGTAAGAAACATAGGGAAGATCTTTTATTCAGTATCAAACTGAAATAACTCAATTCTGCATTAGACATTATCAAAAATATTTGCATGGTGATCGACACAAGACCCACGTAGGCAAAATTCCCGTCAGTTATATTCTTTTCTGTTTTGGAACTGTAATACCATTTATACCATTAAAATAAGAAGAGAAAATTATTACTGAAGGAAATCATGAAAAATATAATCCTTCTCTGTGTTGGTTAACTCCACATGTTCTTTGTTTTGGTGGCTGAGTACAGTCATTCTCCATGTATAGGTGAAAAATATCTTCCTTTTTTTGGCGGAGGGGGTTGTCCTGTGCGGATTTTGTCCCACACGCGTTTGGATGATATTGGCGTTTTCGACCATGAAATTTATATTCATTTCGCTTTAGCTAGGTTAGAATCCATCCATCCATCCATCCATTAATCAATCAATCCTCCATTCATTTTCCCTGCTCACTATTCTTGGGATGGTCATGGAAGCAGAGTCTTCAGCCACACCTTCTTTAGGGTCTTACCGGAAACGACCGATATTAAACTTTCCTGCTGTATACCCAAGCGTGGCCAACGGAGAATGTAGATATTATGCAACCATCTCTTTCTTGATCTACATCCAGCACTCCTGTTGGTTGGCTCAGTTTGAAGAATTCCTCAAGAGATTCTTTGCTGTGTCATTCTAACCACACGTCCGTAGTTCCAGAGCTGTGATCTCCCAATGCGAAGAAGCAGCGGTGTGGCCTGGAGAAACTCCCTCAACTCTGAACTACACATCTTTTGGAGTAACTCTTTTCTACAGACCTTTCTAAAGAATTCTATTCCAGGCATTTGCATTCGTGATCATAGGCTTTCGGTCATTGCTCAAAGATCATTATCATAGTTGACGATTGGCACCAAAAGCAATATAAAGACTAATATAGATTTGTGTTTCTATCAGCCGCTCTTCCTCAGAATATAAAAGAAACGATTAGCTGCAAAGACGAATATTTTATTGTGCAGTTCGTTTTGACAATCCACGAACATAAAAGAGTAAATAGTATAAATTAACTGTACATCTATCTTTCACTTAAATTCCTACCATTTTACTGTCTCACTTCAGGTGTCTTAACAATTACAATTTACTACGTCGGTGAAACAGACAAGATAAATGTGTCAAAATAACTAAAAAGCAATTAAGGAAATGTGAAGTTGAAAATTTATAAGAAAAGAAAACTAATCATAGGTATTATTATTTTATATTTGATAAATATATATATATAGGTAAAGAGAGAGAGAGAAGTAGTTTGTGTATGTGTGTACGTGTGTATGTGTGTATGTATTTGTTTGTGAATGTGTTTGCGTGGTTTATTTGCATAGCAAACTAACAACTTTTGAATAAATGAGCAAGTGTCGTCTACCATAGCCTCGGGCCGACCAAAACGTTGTAAGTGGATTTGGTAGACGGAAACTGAAAGAAGCCCGTCGTATATATGTATATGTTTGTGTGTCTGTGTTTGCCCCCCCCCCCCAACATCGCTTGACAACTGATGCAGGTGTGTTTACGTTTCCGTCACTTAGCGGTTCGGCAAAAGAGACCGATAGAATTAGTAGTAAGCATACAAAGAATAAGTCCTAGGGTCGATTTGCTCGACTAAAGGCGGTGCTCCAGCATGACCACACTCAAATGACTGAAACAAGTAAAAGAGTAAAGAGTATATTGTATACCACTCTTACACACACGCATATATACACACGTATATTTACATACATATATATATTACGTTTTGAAAATAGTAAGAGGGATTACCACCAGTTACGTGAGGAGAATGACTGTAATTGCGGGACCGAAATCGATGGTGTCGGCCGATGATTGAAGATAATCTGGGTACAGAATTAATGAGTCCAATTACTGCAAGTAGGGGGTTTTCAAATTCAGTATAAATAATTATTAATAGGATCTTACACTTCTCGATTCAGCATTCAAACGATTTATTGTATCTTTTCTGAATGGCTTCTTGCGTTTCTCTAATGTAAACAGAAATACACACACATATATATTTTCTTTTAAAATGGTCCGGCGGTTTGGTAGAATGGAACTGAAAAAACTTGGAGACGGTTCTTCAAGTAAATCAGACACATATATTACAGATTCCTTCTACGATATCTCACACCCTCCCGAAGATATGGTTGAAGATACCTGCTGAATAGGTTACGCAGCAAGAACCCGGCACCTGCAATTTCAGACTGAATCTATTAGCCATCCTTCTTTATATAAAGTTTTCCATTTGTCTGGCATATACTATAATTTTTCTCAATACACACGTCATTTTCCTGTCGAAATGTCCTCACTTATATTTCATTAAACGCTTTTTTTTTTCACATACTCAAATTTGCCTTTTATCAACTCACTTTACGTACCGCAATGAAATTCTTATGACACCAGTACGCACAAATATAAATATATTATAGAATAACTCAAAGATAGCTAAAGGTAAAAAAATCAAATAGCGATTTTTTTCTTTAGTATTCACACTTTGTAAGCAGAGTACTATTTCTGTGATGGATATGTACATAGACTTTTCTTGGTAGCTTCTATATTATGGAAATTCTTTTCCATATCGCGTGTTTTCTATCAATGTTTTACTTTACTGTCGTGTTTTATTTTTGTAAAGATATTGGCTTTGTTTTTATTGTTGTAATCGTCGATATGTTGCGACTATATATATGTACATATATATATGTACGTATATACGCATTTACTTCGCTCTCCTCTCCCTCTCTCTCTCTATCTCCCCCCTCTCTCTCTCTCTCTCTGTCTATATATATATATATATATATATATATATATATATATATATATATATATATATGGGCATTGAAAAAATATTTGATGTCTTAAATCTTTCACTGACATAATTAAGAATAACAAGAAAGAGAAAACCAACGCAACTGAAAAACACACAAGAAAAAATGAGCATCCGCATTCACAGATATAAAGGATATTTGCACACAAACACAGCCAGTCATACACACACACGTACACATACTGACAAAAAGACACATAGGTTCACACTCTCACGCATCCCGTTCCCAATGACACACACAGGGAAAGAGAGAGAGAGAACGGGGAGAGAGTATAGAAGCCTGAATGAAATGCACGTCAAAGGTTAAGGGAATATGAAATAGAACGCCATATTGCATGAACTGGAAACAGCAAGTATCGGATTTTTTTTTCAAATGAAAGTCTGTGTGTGTGTATATATATATATATATATATATATATAGTGTGTGTGTGCATATCTGGGGAAAGGAAATAGAATTCATTACAGATTTGGATGAATAATCATATCGATGAAGGCGCAAACGCTCGCACGAAGATTCTAAGACATTCTCGCGCACACAGCGATATGTTTTTGCTCATCTACGCACACATGTTGGTGTCTGTGTATATCACATATACGTGTATAAGCTATACAAAAAAAAAATGTGCGTCTATATACATAAAGATAATATATATATATATATATATATTTTTTTTTTTTTTTAAAGGAAAATTTATAACCATATAGGTATATACAATGGAACTGCTGAGTTGCGAGAATAGTGGTAGATTATTCTGAATTATTTATTCTTGCTCAAATGGTCTGAGATCGAATCCGACCCAGGAAGCTATTATCTTGGTTTCGGTGTATATATTGTATGTATTCAAATGTTATATCAATGCTATTAAAACTGTATTGGATGTAATGTGTTCTGACCTGGATTTTAGTAGAAGTATTTTGAAATTCTAGGAATTTACGCACACCCATCTACCCATCTATCTATCTACCCATCTATCTATCTAGCTAGCTAGCTATCTTTCTGTATCTATTTATCAGTCTGTCTATCTGTGTGTCCGTCTATTTGTGTATCTGTGTGTGTGTCTGTCTCTTTGTTTGTCTGTCTACCTACATATCTATCTACATTCATATATGCCTATCTATCTAGCTAGCTAGCTAGCTAGGTTTCTATCTATTTGTTTATCAGTCTGTCTGCTTGTCTTTCTGTCTGTCTATCTCTTTCTCTATCTATCTTTCTCTTTCTGACTATCTATCTACATATCTATCTACGTACATATATGTCTACCAAAACATACAATAACACACGTTCCCATCCACAACCCCTTTTTCCCCTCGTATTTCGTTACTTTATTTTTAGTTTATATGAATCTTTATTGTGCAATTTCCTGAACAACTTAAAGAGTCTCTCTCTCCCTGGTACACTCTAAGGTTTCCTCGTATATCAGGAAATTTAGGCATAAGTAGTAGTGGTGCAGAACGACGGAGAAGAAGAAAGAAAGAGAAGAATAGGATGATGATAATGTTGATGGAGGTGAAGGCGAAGAAAAAGATTTATTGTTTAACGCCGAAAATTACCTTAAAACCAAAGTCAATCAGCCAGGATGTTACACAAAAATAAAAACATAGGCAAAAATAACCATGAAAACGAAACAGACCATCAACTGTCAGTAATGTATAATATTAATATCGTCGGAATGAACATTAAAAAGGAAATTGTCTAGAATATATATTCTGCTCAAGGGGATTATCTGTAAGTGATGATCAATAAGGAGAAGAGATTATAAAAATCCCAAATTGTTTAAAAGCCATTATTAAATAATACCTCATTAACATTGTCTCGATGGCCTAAGTAAATTTATATCCTGAAAAATGTGATAATTATTTCTCAGTGTTAGAGAGTTCGACAATGACTTCTAAGCGTTTTTATTTCTAATTTCTCTTTCAAGCAATAAATTTCATATGACAATGAATAACAATTGTTTGATACACTAATATTTATAGATGAGCTCATATCATGATTACCATTATAAGAGCTTGTTGTAGTATAAATAATATCAATATAAAATAGTTTTATTAGTACTATATACAATTATGTCCTCGTATGTTATATCACCAACGATTTCCGTTTAGAGAAGCTGCACTGATTGATAAATGCCTTTATATGTTCCTCGGAGCCCTAAAATATTTGGTAAAACTATTTTACGGTCATGGCCGTATGGTTTAGAAACAAACTTTGCAGTCCTACGGTTCCGAGTTCATACCCACAGAATGGCACGTTTCGCAAGTAACTGTCTTTTGGGTGAAATTCGGTAGACGAAAACTTAGAAGTCCGTCGTGTATGTGTGTGTATGTATGTATGTATGTATATATATATATACTCTTTTACTCCTTTACTTGTTTGTCATTTGACTCTGGCCATGCTGGAGCACCGCCTTTAGTCGAGCAAATCTACCCCAGGACTTATTATTTGTAAGCCTAGTACTTATTCAATCGGTCTCGTTTGCCAAACTGCTACTTTACGGGGACGAAAACACACCAGCATCGGTTGTCAAGCGATGTTGGTGGGGGAAACAGGCACACAAACACACACACACACGTACATATATATATATATATATATATATATATAGATATATAGATATATAGATATATACATATATACGACGGGCTTCTTTTAGCTTCCGTCTACCAAATCCACTCACAAGGCTTTGGTCGGCCCAAGGTTATAGTAGAAGACACTTGCCCAAGGTGCCACGCAGTGGGACTGAGCCTCGAACCATGTGGTTCGTAAGCAAGCTACTTACGACACAGCCACTCCTACGCCTATATATATATATATATATATATATATATATATATATATATATATATATATATATATATATATATATATATATATATATATATATATATATATATATATTGATAGAAAAGGTAAGACAACAAAAGAAAGAAAGAAGCCTCGATATTATGTAAATAGAGGAATTGATCTGTAAATAATATGTAACAATTTTTCGGTAGCCAGTCTTCGGAGGATTTGCTATTCCACATTTCTTCTAGGGCCGACAAGAATAGCTTTTTGAGAGCTTATGCTACCGAATATCAAAAATATATTGCTTTTTTTTTTTTTTGCTCACAGTTCGATGAGAGACTTTTGCATTGAAACGCTTAACCTCGCGACATAGTTTTGCCTGAAGAACATTTTCTCTGTCACATATTTTATGCTTCTGGTCTACACAATGGCAGGAGTGAATGAAGGAAGACTGAAAATACTTTCTCTCTATCTCAGTACGAATTTTTTCCATTCCTTACTTTGGTAAACCCCGTAAGTCTCTGTGTCATTGCCATTCGGCAAAGAATGTGTTCAGTTGACGATGCTGATGTTGTCGTTGTTATTGTTGCAGTCATTTTTGGAGTTTAAGTTAGGTAAGTCTAACAAACAATTTCAGTGTTAATGGTTTCTGTCAAACATTATATTTCCTCTGAATAGAATAACAACTTTATTTTGAGTGATTAAATTAGTTTTACTTTTTGCTTTCAAATTTGAATTTTTCTGCCGGCCAGTGCATCTGATGATGCTGTGGTACAGATTAGTTTCAATGTAAAATAATGTTTAAAACATCTGAAAATTACTAACTTTATTTTCCTTCCCTGCATGTGAGATATATTCAAATACATTCCAGAAGGTTTCTCAGCAGGAAATATTTAAAAGTAGATGCATTTGCTTCAATTACGACAGAACAAAAAAAAAAATAGAAGGAAAGAAAACAACGAAGACACAAAAACTCCTACCATATGACAGATCATACGTTGCTCCAAAGCTGATATAAATGACAATACAAAATAATTGATTGCAGCAAAGACACGAGGGGAGTCATGTAAGTCAGAGGGGTTCTTCATTCACATTGGCTGCGGTATTTGATTGCTATTCTAATTTATCTATACCAAACGATGGAAGTCAAAGCTGACCATAGAGCGTTCAACACTGAACTAGTAAACGGCCGAAGCTCAAACCAAATCGCACTTCGTGCGTCTGCAAATCCTCCATCCTGAAACGTAAACCTTATTTAAGCACAAAGCCAAGAATACCCTTTTTATATGTTAGTCGATTTCATCGGCCCAAGAACTTGATTGTTACATTATTTTATTGGTTTCAGTTTGATAAAAGGCACAGTTGATCACGGTTGAATTTGAACTGGAAACGTATAGAACCGGAACAAACGCTGCATGGCATTTTGTCTGCTTCTCTAACAATTCCGCACATTCATCAATTTAATAATTCGTTCCAATTTTTGGTACAATGCCAGCAATTTTACGGGTGGAGATAACTCGATTACATGCACCCCCAGTGCTCAATCGATAGTTATTTTATCGATCCCGAAGAATGAGAGGAAAGCCTGGCATCGATGACATTTCACTTCGAAAGAATGAAAGGCTAAGTCGACTTCGGCAGAATTTGAACTCAGAACTTAAAGACGGAAGACATGCTGCGAATCATTTTATCCGGCGCGCTAACGACTCTGCTAGGTCCCCGCCTCCAACAATCAAGGCTTCTCGTTTAAGTACAATATTAGCGGTTTTGAAGAGAGTGTGTTTAGTCGGTAGCAGCAACATCAGTGCTTATCTGATACTTTATTTTATCGCCTCCGGATGAGGAAAGCCTAAATTGACCTCAGTGAGAATTGTTCATGGAAAGTTAGTCAATGGAACAATTGCTGCAAAATCCACATGTCAGACACTCTAATATTTGCTTCAATCCACCGCACGACTGAATTCAAGCTAGCAATTGTCAGTGGAGTGTCGAAGTCAATACAATCGTCCCTGTTCTTGAGGAGAGAATCTCTTTTATTGACTCTGAAAAGATGAAAGGCAAAACTGACGTCGGCAAGCCTTGAATTGAGAATATAAAAACCAGGACCTAATCCAGTGAAGCAGATCTTTTGACGCTCCAA
>NC_142954.1:23924665-23934665 GCF_046866305.1 Octopus bimaculoides
CTTCGTCTTCTCCTCCTTCTGCAGTCACGACCTTATTCATGTCCTCCCCACCACAGTTGCTGTTGATGTGCCTTATGTACATTATGGATCTGATAACGAAGCGCCACCCATATTTGGTTGTTGATATTTAAGGACCTTTTGCAAAGATTGATCACAAGACACTCTTTATTTCTTAATGCATATTGATATCTGAACCTAATCGAATCGCTCCTGGATGACGAATTCTTTTTATAAACTACTCTTGTTAATTACAGATATCAACTTCATATTTTTATAGCTTAATCAAATGAGGAAAAGCATCCCTCAGTCACGGCCTTATTCAGTGCTTCTATGATTATTAGAAGGAAAGGAAGTAATTCTCCCATCTGAGAGCTTGCTTTACGGAGAACCGCGTATTCTAGTTGTTATTAAATGAGTTTATATCAGTAATAACGTTATTAATGTTATGTATTTCCTCAAAAGCAATGAAACAGGAAATCCAATGCGGGAGGTTGCAGGCAAATGCGGCTTGCTTGAAAGAGCAGCCACATACTTTATTGAACATTGTTGTGCATGAAATAAAGTTAGTCAAAGCAAGATCACATTTTATTATGAACCTGCTTCCTTTGACTTGACTAGGGTTGAACAATAATAAAGATAAACGGCTACAACACGAACGGCAACGGGCACAACACCTCGGTAAAAGTCACTGGAAAAATAATAATTTCAGTGAAAAAATATTTGTCAGACACGTACACATGCACAGACACATGCACAAATACACATGCGTAATCATACTCACGTGCACGCACACACATGCACTCATACAAACATACACACAGAGATAAAAAAAAAAGTATTGCAATAATGGCGGTTTTTACTTCAGTTATTAAATTAAAGGTGCTGATGTTTTTCACATCTCTGCAATACAATTACACGAACTGAGTTACGATTATGTACACACATGTATTGAGCGTTAGTGAGATAAAATATTATTTATTCAATTACGCATTTCACAATTATTTGTAGCACTCGAAAGTACTGTGACATTTTACAGTGACAATATGTGCGTATGTGTGTACGCGTTTATCATGATTTCACTTAGTTATAGTGATACTTATAACCACTTATTAGAACACTACATACTTATAGTTAGCAATAAACCTTCAGGTTAATACAGAGCGTACTATCAGTGAAAGAACATACACACATACACATATGTGTGTGTATGTATGTATGTATGTTTATGTATATATGTACATGAGTATATTTAACCTTCCGTCTATTATTTGATATAGAATGTAAATACACGAATACCCGGACAGCTTCAACAATAGGTATTTCAATTGTTCGACCTACGCCTTGAATTACCTTATAAGTAGACAAGTATTGTAAGCACACATGTCTCCTTAAGGCAATACTCGAGCAGAATCAATGTGGCACAGTGTTCGACAAAGTCGAACCACTGAACAATAGGAGAAATGCAAGTGACGGAATTTTGCGCAATTTATTTCTCCCTAAATATTTCTGAACCTTACAAGATAGAGAAAAGTAATGAAAATATGAGCAGATTTACTAATGATTTCAGTCACTAGAAGAGGTGCTAGTGTTGTAAGCCTGTTCCTTCTAATACTTCAAACTACTTAGACTGAAACGGTTAAACTATTTTACAAAAGAAACCCTCGAATTGAAAGTCATTAACTTGTTCTGTTTGTGAGGAAGATGTTGGCACTCCATCGCTTACGACGTCGAGGGTTCCAGTTGATCCGACCAACGGAACTGCTTTCGAGTGATACCATCGTGTTGGCTCGGTGAGTTGGCCAATTTCCCCCCCCCCCCTGATCGAAACGTTAATCCCTCACATGGGTTACACATTTTCAGCTGAGTGGATTGCAGCAGCGTGAAATGAAGTGATGTGCTCAAGAACGCAATGCTTCGCCAGGTACGGAAATGAACCCGCGATGTAGCAATCGGGAACGCGGCACCCTAACCAGTTTTGGTTAACGTACTGTTTGTTACTTCTTTGGAATGTTGAGACAAGGCCAAGAGTTTCGCAAGGTGGTGGTTAATCGGTTATATCGATCCGAGTACTCAACTGGTACTTAACTTATCGCCCCCGAGGGGATGAAAAGCAAATTTGACATTGGCGGAATATGAGCTTAGAACGTAAGGAAGGACGAAATACCACTAGGCATTTTTGCACAGCGTGATAATGATTCTACTAACTCGCCGCTTTAATTAAATTTAAATATTGTAAGTACAAGGCCAGCAGATTTGGAGAAGCGGTCAAGTTGATTACGACGACACCAGCATTCAAATGGTACTTATTTAATATCCCGCGAGGGGATGAAAGGCAAAGTTGACCTCAGCGGAATTTGAACTAAGAATACAAAAACGTACACAATGCCAGTAAGCCCATCTGCACAGCGTGCTAACGATTCTGCCAGCTTGCTGCGTTAATTAAATGTAAATATTAGTAAATATTAGTAAATATTATAGAATGTATTTACAGATGTTGCAGAATAGGAAGTCTACAACTTTCACAAAGTTAAACAATCTGAAAATATCATCTATTCAATCTTCACTCAACAAGATCCTTTAAATTTTCTATAATATAGCAATTAATAAACACCTAGTGTAAATTCTATTTTCTTGTAAATGAAGAGAGAAGTACAACAAATAGGTTTCTAATTCTTTGAAATAGATTTGGTACCTAAATTGAATGTATTTCATATTAGTCGTCTATTAAATGGACAAACAATTTGAATTCATAAGTTTGTCTTTTTGCCATCAGGAAAGCGACAGATATCGAAACTGCGTATGTATGTGTGTGTGTGTGTGTGTGTGTGTGTGTGTGTGTTAATGCGTGTATTTATGTACGCACACACATATATGGATACTTCGACACATATAAATGTATAAATATATACTTGTATACATAGCTATGCATCTAACTACACACAGACACACACACACACACTCAAACACACACAAACACAAACACATACACGAATAATATATCAGATGTGTGTGTGTGAATATATATATATATATATATCATATACATATATAATATTTGATATATATATTTAACATATTTATATATATATATATATATATATATATATATACAGATAAATATGTATATATATCTGTGTATATACAATCTCTATAAAACTATGTGTACAAACACACACACTGACACACACAGATACATTTCTATAGAGACAGGAGAGAGGTGGAAAGAGAGGTAGTTAGGCAAAAAGATAGACAGGTAGATATAGAGAAGTAAGGCGGTAGATAGATTGGTAAATTGCTAGATTCCTATATAATCATCTTCTCAGTAGTTGATCAAACACTTTATTAAGTCCATCCGCCTTTCAATAATAAGTTACACTTCAAAAACAAAACATCAAAAATGTGTTTAGAACGTCAGAGAAAATAACTCCACAATAAAAGTGAAATAAACTGTGTGTATGAAGGACTTCACTGTACTTCTCCGTTCATTATCTCATTCAATAGTTTCAAACGTTTACCGCTGGTCGTCATCAATGACACTAGACGGAAAAAGAAAGCGAAGAGCATTAAGCTAATAATCGTTGTGCTCTACCATTCGATTCATTGCGATGTTCGTCTCCCAAAAGTCTTGTATCGTAATTCTGTTGACAAAAGCGCATTGTCGCTGTTTATGATCGTTTTTGTTCGATACACAATAAATTGTCAGCATTTTCGTCGAATCATCGAAAATAAAAACGTTAACAAAACCGAAATATAAAGCAAAAAGTTAATCTTTGGAGTTGATACTAATTGTCAGATTTTGTTTATTAATATACAAATGTCCGTCCATACATACACAAATGTGTGCTTGTATACATATATGTGTATGTAAGTCTGTATACACATACAACAGTCATTCTGTTAGTATACACACACACACACACACACACACACACACACACACACACACACACACACACACACACACACACATATATATATACTCACACACACACACATACACATATATATATGGATAATACACACGCGAACACGCACATATACACACATAGATACGCAAAACAAATATAATTCTGTATTGTAATCGCTTGCTGGTTAAAGCGATCGCATTCAAGCGATTGCGATCGATCTCGTATCGATCATCATATTCAACATTTATTTCAGTTTGGTAATTATTTTAATAACCTCTAATTATCGTACCGTTAAGTTTGTTTTGTTCTTGTGAGTTTTTGTCTTTTTTCTTTTCTTTCTACATATGTGAAACTTTACATGAAGGAAACGAAGTTTGTCTCACCCGTGTAAGCGTTCATACCTACATAGATGCTTTCATATTAACAAGCATTCATATACAAATAGTTAGGAGGGTGCGTATACATGCCTACACTAAGTGTGTGTGTGTGTGCTTATGTATATATATGCACACACACACACATATATATATATATATATATATATATATATATATATATATATATATATATGTATATATGTATGCATATATATGTATGCATGTATATATATATATACATATGTGTGTGTATGTAAGATTATGTATGCACATATGCCTATATATGTATGTATATTTACATATATGTATATATATATGTAATAGACACACACACACACACACACACATATATATATATAGGTACACAACAATGTATGTAAGTTTGTATATATATATATATATATATATATATATATATATATATATATATATGAAAGAAGGTTTGAAAATGCACTTATTTTAAAAATATTTATTTACTTAACCGGTTTCACTTTTTTAGATAAAGATTATCAAAAGTCTTTGAGAATAATAAAAAATGTTAAAAAACAGTTTGAGTATTAAAATGCATATATACATTCTTTGATGATAAAATATTTTTAAAATATAAAGCTTTGTATGAACTTTGTAGTGTTACATACTGATTATCACACGTTCTCTGATAATAAGATGAAAACGTTAAAAACAGTGTATGAAAATACATATATGGAAAAATACATATACATATTCTTATACATATTCTTTGATAATCGAATAAAGTTGAGGAGGAACTGACCTGGCTTTTTTCTCTTGTGTATATTGAGGGAATGTTTTGCTGTCTTAAGTGACAGTATGACTGGCTAGCTGGGGTGGGAGGGAAGAAGAGTTAAAAAGGATTTTTTAATTTTTGGTTGGTCTGTGACTTAGTCTGTCATGGTTCACTGGTTTGGGGGACTGGCTTTGTGCACATCTCTATGTGTGTGTGTGTATATATGTGTGTTTGTGTCCGTGTGTGTGTGTGTGTGTGTGTGCCGTTTTTATTGGTCCCAGAGTTTATTGTGGAATGTGTATATGAGTGTGTGTTTGAGTATTTTTTGTGTCGGTGGGGATGTTAGGTGTGTGTACGTGAGAGTGTGCGTATATCTCTTTGTCTGAGTGTGTATGTGTTGTTTTGATCGTCCTTGTGGTGTGTGTGTGTGAGAGCAACCGTATGTATGTGTGAGGGTGTGTACGTATGTATGCGTATGTATGTGTATGTGTGTGTGCGTGGGAGTGTTTTGTGTGAGTGTGGGAGTGTGTGTGTGTGTCTCTCTGTCTGAGTGGGTGTGTTGTTTTAAATATCCTTGTGGTGTGTGTGTGTGTGTGTGTGTGTGTAAGTAAACGTATGTGTGCGTGTGTGGCATGTGTATATGAGTATGTGTGTTTTATCTATGGTAGGATGGTGTGTGTATGTGTGCACGTTTGTGTGAGTGTGTATGTGTTTGATTAATATTTGTTAGGGTGTTCTGTGTGCGCATGTGTGTGTATGTGTATATGTGTGTGTTCGTGTGTGTGCGTGAGTGCGTTTGTGAGTGCGTGTGTATGTGTTTGTGTGTTTTTTGTGTCGGTGGGGATGTTAGGTGTGTGTACGTGAGAGTGTGCGTATATCTATTTTTCTGAGTGTGTATGTGTTGTTTTAATCGTCCTTGTGGTGTGTGTGTGTGAGAGAGAGCAACCGTATGTATGTGTGAGGGTGTGTACATATGTGTGCGTCTGTGTGTGTATGTATATGTGCATCTGTGTGTGTGCGTGGGAGTGTTTTGTGTGAGTGTGGGAGTGTGTGTGTACGTGAGTGTGTGTGTGTCTCTCTCTCTGTCTGAGTGAGTGTGTTGTTTTAAATACCCTTGTGGTGTGTGTGTGTGTGTAAGCAACCGTATGTGTGTGTGATGGTTCATATGTATGTGTATGTCTGTATGTGTGCGTATGTCTATTTTGTTTTGTGTGTTGGTGGGGGTGCTATGTGTGTGTACGTGAGTTTGTGTGTCTCTAAGTATGTTAGTGTTTGAATTGTCATTGTGGTGCGTGTGTGTGTGTGAGGGAGCAACTGTATGTGGGTGCATGTATGTGTGTGTTGTATTTATTAGGTGTCCTCGTACGTTGGGTTTATCCAGGTGATGTGTATGTGTGTGCATGTGTGTTCCGTGTATGTTGGTACTGGGTATGCGTTTGTATGTGTGTGTATGTGGGTATGGTTTGTGTAGTTTCCTGGTGTATATGTGTACATGTGTGTGTGCGCTGTAATTGTGAGTGATTAGTTTTGTTTGTATTGTTAGTACAGTATGTGTGTGTATACGTGTGGGTGTGTTAGTGTGAGTACGTCTATGTGGCTTGTATTTGTCGGGGAGGTGTATATGTGTGTGTGTGTGTGTGTGTTAAATATATTTGTGTATATACAACTATGCTTATAGATATTCATATTTGACTGAGTTTAATTTAGTTATGTATATAGTATTAAAGGTATATTGAATATATCTCAGTTTAGTATCACATACGTACGCACACACATACACACATGTCCATCATTGACCGCTAAATTCACAAGATTTTTTTTCATTCTCTAAGTATTTATTTCTGTGTTCCTTTCTGTTTGAAGAGCGTAGGCTCGAAATGTAAAAGACTTTCTCACCTTCCCAATCATCAAACTAATACGACAGCTTGTTGTTTACACACCTGTCTTCGTCTTTTGTTTTTCTATAAATTTCAACTGTATATATATATATATATATATATACACACACACACACACATAACAGGAAGAAAGAGTGAGAGAAAGTTGTGATCAAGTACGGCAGGGTTCGACACCAACCTCTGCCGGACCCTCGTGGAGCTTTAGCTGTTTTCGCTCAATAAACATTCACAACGCCCGGTCTGGGAATCGAAACCACGATCCTACAACCGCGAGTCAGCTGCCAATTCTATGTATATATCGTACGTCGATATTGCACGTGTGTATATGAGTGAGTACGTATGTATGTATGAATGTATATATATATATGTGTTTGTGTGTGTGTGTGTGTGTGTGTGTGTGTGTGTATACATGTATACACAAACATCTGTCTGTCTGTCTGTCTGTCTGTCTCTGTCTCTGTCTCTGTATATGTATATATATATATATATATATATATATACATATATATATATATATATATCAATATGTATAACCATACACACGTAAACGTGTGTCTATATACAAATACATATTGCCACAAACCACATACACGCCTATATATCTATGAATACGTGTGAATATCTGATCTGAGTGTATACGCATGTGTATGCGTTTTGTTGTCTGTGTATGATTGCATTCTCTACGACGCAGTATTGAAGTGATTAGGGCAATGAAGCTTACACTTCAGCAGAATTGAGGTACAATAAACCTGAGTTTTCACACGAAAATTGCATTCTATACTTCAGGTCAGAATTATAATGAAAACTCCGAAGTATATGAGTAAGTTTACAAAACACACGCAAACGCACCACCCCGCACACACATATGCACGCACATACACACACACGCACACACACATTCACACAAATGCAAACACTCACATTTATGTATGTATATATCTATGTACAAATGTGTGTGTAGATATATATATATATATATATATATATATATATATATGCATGTATGTGTGTGTGTATATATGTATGTGTGTGTGTGTCTATGTACAAATGTGTGTGTGTATATATATATATATATATATATATATGCATGTATGTGTGTGTGTATATATGTATGTGTGTGTGTGTCTATGTATCTATTTGTGTCTATGTATCTATTTATGTATGTATATATCTATGTACATATGTGTGTGTATATATATATATATATATATGTATGTGTGTGTGTATTTGTGTATATATATATATATATATGTGTGTGTGTGTATTTGTGTATATATATATATATATATATATGTATGTGTGTGTGTATTTGTGTATATATATATATATATATGTATGTGTGTGTGTATTTGTGTATATATATATATATGTATGTGTGTGTATATGTGTGTATATATATATATGTGTATGTGTGTGTGTGTATATATATATATATGTGTGTGTGTATGTGTGTATATATATATATGTATATATATATGTATGTATGTGTGTGTGTGTCTATGTATCTATCTGTTTCTCTCTCTATTATATATGTATGTATGTATGTATGTATGTATGTTGAACTGTCAATAATAAATTAAATAGCCACAAGCTGAATGAGATTGAGACGCCAAATGTAATGTGCGTGGTCTTATGGATTCAGCTTGATTTACATATCTCTTGATTGGCTCTTAAAAGCTGTCACTCCTACAAGCTATATCACCGCTATTAAAAGTCGAAATCCAAACACATGTGCATACTTGTATATTTAATGCAGGTGCCCCCATATATTCGTACAGATGTAAACACCCAGATGCACACACCTATACATACATACACACACACACACACATACGTATATATACGTGTAAATATATTTACGTATATATATATATATATATATATATATATATATATATATATATATATATATATATATATACGTAAATATATATATATATATATATATATATATATAATGTATATATATATATATATATATAATGTATATATATATATATATATATATATATATATATATATAATGCATATATATATATAGGTAGTTAACTTATGTATTCAATACAGAGACTGCGAATTAATATCCTTCAGATTCTGATGTTCAGCTAAACACAGCACATCATTGATGCGGTAAGGAATACTCTCTCTCTCTCTCTCTCTCTCTCTCACACACACACACACACACACACACACACACACACACACACACACACACACACACACACACACACACACACACACACACACACACACACACACTGCATAACCATACGTATGGCTGTGTGGTAGGTAGTTTCCTTCTCAAGTTCTGGGTTGATTCTCTCTGCGTGAGTATCAAAACTTTTCAAAAACTAATTGCTTGTCGAGAATATCTTCGACGCGAAACACTTCAAGACGGTTCCCCAGCATAGCCATCGCAGACCAAAGACTGCAAGAAGTTAAATATACTGTGTAGTAAGAAGCTTGCTTCCCAACCACATGGGTTCAGTCCACCAAGTGGCACCTTGGGCAAGTATCTTGTACAAATACCTTGTACTAAATCCTCGGGCCAACGAAACACTTGTGAGTGGATTTGGTAGACAGTAACTGAAAGAAGCCCGTTGTATATATATATATATATATATATATATATATATTTATATTTCTGAGCCTGTGTATTTCCATCTGTCTGTTCTCTCATCACCGTATGGCAACTGATTTTGGTATCTGTTGTTGTGCTAATACCGAAATTTTCCTCAAATGGATAATATTCTTCCTAGACCCATCCTGTGCTGGTCCATTGGTATTAGTCGCTATGTATATAAATATAATTTCTCGCGATGTAGTGAGAATGAAGTTTGAGTAACCGTCAATTTCAAGGTATGGATGACTTAAATATACATTTAACTTCCATATTCTTATAAACACCAAATAGATAACTAATTCGTTTTGTAGTTATGAGTGCACCAAACCTCACGTGTGCGTGTGCTCACATCTTTGCGGATGCTTGTATCAGCGAGTGTACTCACGCCATGCAGCTTTCCCGAGGGCGTTTATACATCCATATCTGATAATGGTTATTTTTAATATTTT
>NC_142954.1:23937165-23949665 GCF_046866305.1 Octopus bimaculoides
TGTACATATGTATTTACACACACACACATATATATATATATATGTGTGTGGGTGTGTGTATATATGTGTGTGTGTGTATATATGTGTGTGTGTAGAGGCTTAATGGCCCAGTGGTTACGGCAGCAGACTCGCTGCTATAGGATCGTGGTTCCGATTCCCAGACCGGACGCTGTGAGTGTTTATTGAGCGAAAACAGCTAAAGCTCCACGACGCTCCGGCAGAAGGTGGAGGTGAACCCTGCTGTACTCTTTCACCACAACTTTCTCTCATTCATTCTTCCTGCTCCTGTTGTGCCTGTATTTCAAAGGGGCCAGCCTTGTCACACTATGTCTTAGTCTTACGTTAAGTCTCCCCGAGAACTATGTTAAGGGTACACGTGTCTGTGGAGTGCTCAGCCACTTGCACGTTAATTTCTCGAGCAGGCTGTTCCGTTGATCGTATCGACTGCGACCATCGTCGTCGGAACCGATGGAGTGCCACACACACAGACACACAGACACACACATACACGCACGCACGCACGCACACACACACACACAAACCCCCCCCCCACACACACACACGCACACATGTACATACAACCTGCAAGGTAAATAACCAAATGTATATGTGCTTATATATCTATACATATACATGAGTCATGTAGGCACATGGATATAAATTTATTTACATACATCACCATCAACCTACCCATATTTATACATCCATCCATCCATCCATACATCCATCCATACATACATACATACTTGCATACGTATGTATGTGTGTATGTGTTTGTGTATATGTAAAACAAAGAGCCCGATATTATATGAGTGAATTCTAAATACACCAACATGAATATTTATTATGAAATAATTCCCCTTTCGGTCTTTAGGTTGATGTTAAGGTCTTATAGTCACTTATACATATTGGTTAATTTTTTTCCTGGTAATAGAACAAAACAAATGGCTTCCTTTCAATACTTGCATGTTGAAGTGATATCATCAATTAAAATTGTAAGGTGGCTTTCTGGCATAATCCCTACTGCGCCGAACTACATACTTTGCGGGATTTCTGTTTGACCTTTACAGTCTTGGTTCAAGATGTCACCGAGTCATTTACCCTTTTCGGAGTCAAACTAGAAGCACGATTTTAACAATGGAATCGAGATAATTTAATTTGCCTATCTTTGCATTTGCGGTCGTGTATCAAAAATTAGCAAGGATTCTGTACTACCATAGGTGCAGTCATGGCTGTGTGGTAAGAAGCTTGCTTCGCAACCACAGGGTTCTGAGTTCAGTCGCACTGCGTGGCACCTTGGCCATGTGTCTTCTACTATAGCCTCGGGCCGACCAAAGCCTTGTGAGTGGATTTGGTAGACGGAAACAGGAAAGAAGCCCGTCGTATATATGCGTGTGTGTGTGTGTGTGTGCTTGTTTGTCTGTGCAAGTCCCTCCGTCATCGCTTGACAACCGATTTGAGGAGTATGGAGACACTTATTAGCCACCAGTTTGCCCAGGCTTACTCTGAACAGGAGTTGTATGCCCTGTCAAGATCCCAGCTATGCGTTTATTAGCATGTTATGCAACATCTCCCGGAAGGAGAATCAAGTGTAGATGGAGCTCATCAGGTCTTCACCTGCTCTAAGGGAAAGTTACTGCGTATAAATCTTGCAGATACATGTTTGAAGGACGAGACAGTGTGGCTGGTGGACATAAACAATGCCAATTATACGAATATTCATGATAGATATGTCCAGTGGTGCTCGGGGAATTGTGTTCTACAGAATCTTCATTTGTCGAAGTGACGAGAAATATCAATTGATGCAGCTACACAAATAACAAGTCTCCCTAAAATGAAATAAATCGTTGTAGTATTAACTATTTAACGCACCTGCATCGTCCATGCTCTAACTTGTTCAATACGATTCAGGGATTTGATAAAATGAAGTTTAAATCTCCAGTTTGTCTGGGGTCTGCTGTTGTGATAGCAATATATCAGTTTCACAGTCACCAAACAATTGAACAATGAAGTAAACTCACTTTAAGAAAAGCAATGTTTTCGATGCGGTGTCGATATATAAGCAATCTCTAATTCCATTTTCAATGTAAATGCAAACGTCTGTCATTTCTAAATTAATATTTGTATGCACACCTTCCCAATCTGATTATTTTAATTCTTTATTATTTTATAATAACCTTTATTTATTTATAAAATAAATCTAATTTTTGTACCTCTATAAATTAATACTTAGCTTATATATAACAATACTGGTATATCCACTACTTAAAATAAACTGCTTAGATTACAATTAAATTAATTCATAGTTACCATGTTCTTTTACCTCAGTACTCCTTTAATAAATACGAGTATATACCAATTGACCAATATTCACTGATACCATCTGATTAGTTAGTATTTAAGTTTATAATATGTATAAATATTAAACTATTTCTGGATAATTTCTTTTCCTTCCTCTACTGCGGTAAAAGTTTGGTATATACTCAAAAGTATTCATAAAAATTTTATCCTTTTGTTATAATTCTTCTTCTTAATAATCCTCTGAATAACCCTAAACTTTAACTTTATACAATATAGAACTATTGCTTAAAATATTTAACTATAGTACTACATGATAAGATATTCCCTGTTTCATTATCAATGGTCTGCTAGTGGCCAGCCCCCTTAATTGTCAGCTAACATCTTGATTTAAGTTTTCCCTTACCAAATCTCATGATATTGCTTCAAAGAAATCTTGATTTTTATGACTATACCCACTATGATTTCTGTCGACACCCTCAGCCCTAGAAACTGTCCCCTGTTCTCGCGGCCTTAGATATACAAGGATTTAATAAAACTAGTTTATAAATTAAAACTGACCCCACAAAGCAGTGACTAGCTAAATCTGTAACAAGTCTTTCTTCCTGATAAATTAGTAGCTTCTAAGTGGAAGTGAAGACAGCATGTTCATTGACTATCTCCTTAACTTCTTGGAGATTTTAGGTAAAATTATACTGTGTCCACCTGTTATAATTTTCCTTATTTTGTTGCTTAATTTGATTCTAATCACCTTACTTTGAAATTGTATGGATAATACCGTACTAAATTCTGGTGCCTCAACTTAAGTACCTTATTCATCTGAATCTAAACTTTAGTTGAACTCATATATATATATATATATATATATATATGCATAACTAAATACATTTACATGCAAATATGCAACAAGTATGTAAATATTAATACGTGCGTCCCGACGCACGCGTGTGCGAGAGTGTGTGTGTGTGTGTGTGTGTGTGTGTGCTTTTGCAGGCGCGCACGTATGTGTGACGCGCAAAATATAGGTATGAAAGGTTCCTGACAAGGACATTTTAAATTACGTTCTCATTATATCAGTTTGCATTAATAATAAATATAAGATGTGCATGCGAATACATACGTACACTTTTGTAAACATGAATATCGACCCGCCATTACACTCTTGTTGGTCTTCGATTTCCGTTGGCTGGCTATCGATTTCGACATAATATCGGCTAATTTTTTTAATACCTCATTTATTTAGGCATTTATACAACCATGATCTAAGAGACCTAAGATCAAAGACTTCCTGTTGTGACCACCCTGCATTTCCATCAGACGCATCTACGATTTCATTATCCAATATGGCGTTCCTTGTTTAACGTCTAGTCACTTCTGATGTGAATGATAACACTCTATTTTTTTCTAGCTAGTGGTGCAATAATTTCGAAGACACTGTCTCCTTTAAGTCAAGCATATATATATATATATACATAATATGATATATATATATATATATACATATACCATATATATATATATATATATATATACCATATATATATGTATATATACATATACCATATATATATATATATATACCATATATATATATATATATATACCATATATATATGTATATATACATATACCATATATATATGTATATATACATATACCATATATATATGTATGTATATATATATATATATATATATATATATATATATATATACAGTTAGATAGATACACTATATATATATATATATATATATATATATATATATATATATATATACAGTTAGATAGATACACCATATATATATATATATATATATATACATATATAAATATATACACATATACATATATGCGTATATATATGTAATATTCGCACACTCACACAGACACGCACACAAACGCACGCATGCACACACGCGAAGATGTTTTTATACATGTGCATACGCATGTGGATGTGTGTATTCTTATATATATAATTATATATATATATGCATAAGCATTCAATGGTACATATAGAAATATATACGTATATATCTGTGTTTCTGTGTGTGCGTGTGTATTTATGTTTCTGTGTGAGTGGGTGATAGAGAGAAAGAGAAGGAGTGTTCCAACTTCGGTGCACTTATTTCTAATTTCCGTAAAAAAATCCTTTTATTTTGGTGAGTTTTTTTCGCTTAATAAAGCAATCGATAGCATATATCAATAACTATCTTCGATTTTTACTCCTTCAATACTCCTTAAATATTTGATACGTTTACAGAAGCTATGATATATTTTGTATTTTATGGAACTTTTCGATATTTCAGTTTTCGTTTTTGTTTTCATCAAATCTAGGCAACCGAACTTTTGTACTCGTTTTTTCCCTCTTACTATTATAATTTTTTTAGTTTTGGTGTTGTTGTCATAGCAACGTAATATTCAAAACATCAATCTGTCTGATATTATCAACCAATTCTTAGCACAGAGTTATATTTCTAGTTCAAATGGCATGAAAATCGAACGAAAAATTCTTCATAAACATATGCAGTTAGACATTTATATATTTCCAATCGTGAATGCATTTTATTCCAATACTAGTATTTCAAATTCTATCAGATCTGTTCATTATTTTTATCTTTTCATGTGTGTTATGGCTTTTGATAGCCGTAGATTTCTTGTTACACTACGTCTTTGAACCAGAATGACACTGCGGTGGTGAAATATATAAATACTTACACATATTCGTACATACACACACACATACATGCGTAAGTATATATATATATATATATATATATATATATATATATATATATATTAATATTTACGAGACACACACACATAATATAGATATACTTATGTATAAATATACCACGTCTTTTTACGTCAGTAACATTTTTATGTCCTCTATCTACGTATTACACAAACATACACACTCTCATAAATACATATGCATATATGTGTATATGTGTGTGTATACATATTTAAAAATGTGATAATACATTAGTATATATGTGTTTATCTAAGGGCTTATGTACATATATTTATATGCGTGATTGACATTGGCGGAGATTATAGTATATATATATATATATATATATATATATATATATATATATATATATATATATATATATATATATATATATATATATATACATATATATATATGAATATACAAGAATAAGGGAAGGGAATCGTCAATTAATAATAGAATTAATATATATATGAATAGATATGTTTATATTTATATTGTATAAATATTTATATATATGTAGTATGTTTACACGCATATATATATATATATATTCATTATATATTCATATATATATATACATATATATAAATATATACATACATACATACATACATATATATGTGTGTGTGTGTTTCTTACATGATTTTGTCATTGGACTGCGGTGATATGTTCATGCACACACGCACACACATCCATATAGGAAGGTAGAAATATCCACGCATGTGGATACATACGCATACATGAGTTTTGCCATGAAAAAGATTTTCTCCCGAATTGCAAAACCAATCAATTGAAAGAGGAAATATTTATTTGCATGTGTATGATGATACCTCACCTATCAATCAATCCATTCCTATATCCATGTATACATCCATCCACCCCCCTATCTATAATATCTAATCTATGTATGTATGTATGTACGTATGTATGTATCTATCTATCTATCTATCTATCTATTTCTCTTCCTCTGTGTGTGTATGTTTATATATATATATATATATATATATGCACACATATCTATAAAACGCCTTCATTCCTCCACTGTTCTCCACTTTCTTCCCTTGATGTGTTTTTCGACCTTTTTGGAGCTGCTCAACTTCATAAAATACTACTTATCGCCCTCTCATTTCTCTCCCAAATAACCAAGAGTAAGAAACGCCAAAAAATACAATAATATTAAGGAATACGTAAACCCAAATACGTATCTACAACTTTTTTCTTTAAATATATTATCATTGCATTACTTTTCCCAATTTTACAACTTCTTCAGATCCGTGAATGTATGGGTATATCCGAATATATGAATATATATATATATATATATGTGTGGTTGTGTGTGTGGTTGTGTGCGTCTGTGTGTGTGGTTGTGTGTGTGTGGTTGTGTGTGTGTGTGGTTGTATGTGTGTGTGTGTGGTTGTGTGTATGTGTGTGTATGTGTGTGTATGTGGTTGTGTGTGGTTGTGTGTGTATGTGGTTGTGTGTGGTTGTGTGTGTATGTGTGTGTGTGTGGTTGTGTGTGTGTGTGTGTGTGTGGTTGTATGTCTGTGTGTGTGTGGTTGTATGTCTGTGTGGTTGTGTGTATGTGTGTGTGTGGTTGTGTGTGTCTGTGTGTGTGTGGTTGTGTGTGTCTGTGTGTGTGTGGTTGTGTGTCTGTGTGTGTGTGGTTGGGTGTGTCTGTGTGTGTGGTTGGGTGTATGTGTGTGTGTGGTTGTGTGTGTCTCTGTGTGTGTGTGGTTGTGTGTATGTGTGTGGTTGTATGTATGTGTGTGTGTTTGTGTGTGTGTGTGTGTGTGGTTGTATGTATATATATGTGCGTGTGTGTGTATGTATGAGTGCGTGTGTATATGTATGTATATATGAGTGCGTGTGTGAGTATGTATGCATATTTTTAATTAAATCGGCTTGTATGTATAACTGTTTTGTGTTCTTCTAAAGCAGCACATATTTATATTTTCTCTGTACCAAGAATAAATTAGACTGCCGATCACCTTTGACACAAACCAAGAATGAAATAAAGCGAAATGTAAAAATTATTTCCTCTTTTATTAAAGTACGTATGGTCTGATATAAAAGAGCACTTAGATGTTTCGGTTAAATTTTCATTGCTTTCTCTGGTTTAATGTCATTCGGAAGGAAAACCTATAATATTTGTTTTTATAGTCACCAGCTCGCGAGCGGGCTCTTATGCTTGTGTGTGTGTGCGCACAAAAATAGTTCCCATCGAAACCACCGTATTCTATGTTCGCTCCAAAACACCAGCAGCTATTGAACAACTGAACTACTGCCTATAGAATGAGTGCTTGCATGGCTGAATATTCCGTTGACATGTGTACCTTTAGTGCAATTCCCATTCAGAAACAGGGTGATGATGTCTGACAAACCTAAATTTCGAGTGGAATACAAGAGACAGAGAATTATGAAGCTTCAATCTGGCCAATTGTTCCTTTTTTTAAAAATATTTTTAGGATTTTATTTATATTTTTAGGATTTTATTTATATTTTCACGAACACATAATAAAAGATTTTAGAGGAAAAAAAAAACAGATATCAAGTAACTAACCAGCACGAAACAAATACAATCTGTAAGCGGAACAATAAAGTTATGCAAGACTTTTCGCAGGTTTAAAAAGTGACGTCATTTGCTTTATCTATATTCCAACTATTGAGCTTCTTATCTTTGTTAGAAACCAGATCTTTCCTCAAAAGAAGAATTTAAATAAATAAAAACAGAAAAGAACGTGCATACATACTATATCATATCCTATCATATCGTATATCATCATATCGTATCGTATCATATCATATCAACTAACATACACGAACATGTATACGAAAGCTTCTGATATCAATATTTATTATGAGACGTTGCTCTGTGCATATATTACTGTTTATTTCTCAACATTCTCTCTCTCCCTTCCTCACCCTCTTCCTCTCTTTCACACACACACACACACACACACAGACACACACACACACACACACTTTCTTTCTCTCTCTCTCTCTCTTTCTCCATTGTTTCTTAAATGTTTCAAGTAGCTCAGTATTTCGAATCTAGCTTAGAAACAACATATTCGAGCTTTTGACGCCTAACACGACGAAAATCCTACACCATCAATTCAGATCAATGGAGACATGCCGTCCTAAATTATATATATATATATATATATATATTGAAAGGTTATCATTGACTGCTGTCACTGCAAAAGGTATAGAGCGCCCTCTACACGTTGAAAGGCTACGTCAAGTTCACGTAACCCATGGCATATAGTTTCATGATCGATTATAATCTTGTCATATCAGTAATGGAGAAAATGTTTTAGCATTTAGTGCTTATGGGTTCCCAACTTGGGTGATGAAGGTTCTGGTTGGGCGGGGAAGGAATGAGGAATATTGCGCCTCTGTGGGATGTTTTGAAGGAAGGATATTTGTAATAAATGTTATACGCACACATGCACTCAAACACTCACGACTATCTATCTATCTATCTATCTATCTATCTATCTATCTATCTATCTATCTATCTATCTATCTATCTATCTATCTATCTATCTATCTATCTCTGTCTGTCTTTCTATCTGTTTTTCTATTTATCTATCTGTCTGTCTAGCTCCCCCTCTCTCTTCCTCGTTCCCCCTCTCTCCCTGTAAATATATACATACATCTAGGTGTGTTCATATGTTAGTATATATATATATATATATATATATATATATATATATATATATATATATACACACAGACATATATGTATATTTATATATACGCATACATAACTAAATACATAATGCATATATAAAGATAGGTAGATAGATAGATAGATAATGAATGCACTCCTACACAACCTCTTCACCTCTATATCGAACGAGTCGCTATGTCCGAAAGTTATTCTGTCTTTTGGATCCAAACAGACATTCGATATGCATCGACGTCATTTTCCCTATCCATTGACGTGGACGCATTAGACTTCCGCCTCAACATCAGTTACACATGCACACACACACACGCACTCAAACACACACACACTCAGACAAACACACACACATGTTTTCACACACATTTCACTCATATATATATACTTATACTAGCATATACAAACCTAGTTCCGTATCTCGTATCTGATATCTTCAGTGAAAACAAAGTTGCTGTCCATGTCATCATGAAAACTTCCGATCGTGTCTGTCAGGTAGAATCTTACCAAACAAGATTTTATGCCAGTAGGATCTATTCGATTCTCATCACTTTTAACGGAAGTTTGCCATCAGACCAGTCCAAGTTCCAAGTTATCGATCGAAAATGAAATTCGCATCTAAATCCGTACGGTGTCAATTCTGATCTAACCTAAGATTCTGTTATTGTTTCCTGAATTCTATGCATTGTTGCAACCTCTAACAGTATATACTTCAATGAAGACAATTTCAGTCTTCCATTTTCATTCTCGTTCCTTGCTGTCCATTTGTAGCGTAGAAGCATCACGTGATATTTGCATTATGATCTCTATCTCAACCAATGCGAACAACACACGATTGAATGCTTACATTTCCACGAAAATTCGTCAGTTCATGGAACATTGTTGGCTACTCACAAGCATCGCTGGATTAAACATTAAGCAAAATAAACTACGTGCTTAGGGCATTAATGGAAGGAGGTGGGATGGGCACCAGAGAAATGGTAAATGGTTTATGGCACAAAAGAAATCACTTTAAATACGTTTAAATAACATTCAGAGTGGTTTATATGATTGGAAACACAATTTCGAAGGATTCATGGTGTCATACGAAAGACCTGATCAAAGTCTTTGCCACTGAAAATAGGAGAAAATGTTTCGAACAGAAATAAAGTGGAAGTATACAAAAATAAACATGATTTTCCATCACACTGTTAGTTTTGCTGCAATTTGAAAATTAACAAGAATTTATGGTTTATTATGCTTTTGAATTAAAGTAAATGGGTTTACCAAAATATTAGTGCCTCTATGGGTCTTCCATCGGCACTGGTTACAGGGAACTTACGCTCACATTTTCCAGAAAATGAAGGGTGATGATACAAATTAAGCGTACATTGAGTATATATTTAACAGAAAACCATAATAATATTATAAAATAATATTATCATGGGGCGTATGTGTACGCGAGCCTACGTAGTGTTAGCGCGAGTGTGTATATCTAGACGCAAAAATATGGTTTTCGTTATTGCATTGTGACTGTACTTGTGTATTTTCGTTTGTGTGTAGGTTAATTGATGTCAATTGATACTTGGCAAATGAGCAATATACGTGTCTGTGCACACGCTGGTGTGTGTGTGTGTGTGTTGTGTGTGTGTGTGTGGACAGAGAAAGAGTTAGAGAGAGAGAAAGAGAGAATGTACGAAAGTGTTGTGTTGTGCGAAACTACGAGTCAACCTGTCGTGTACATTTAGGTGTGGCATCTTATTTACACAGTGACTAAATATATATGGGCATATATACATACATATATACATGCATACATAGATACACACACATACAGACAGGCACACAGACAACCGCATACAAACATACACACACTCACACACACATGAATGGATAGATATTAGAAATATGTAGAACTGATGCCCGTTGATCATTTTTTTATACTCCTTGAGAGATTGCCAAGTATTTCTCTCCACATAAAAGCTAATAATTTTCAGTATCCTTTGTGCTAAGTCAATAAACCTAAACATTTTGGCATCAACATCTTTTAATATAATTGCAGATAATACATGTAATCCTGAATTATTATTTTTTAATCGTACTGGCCCATTGTCTCGTTCTCCGAATCCGTTCCTATCATTCTGTTTTCACTATAAAATTGTTCAGCAGCTTCTTGCTTCATATGTAAACAAGATGTACACACACGAACACACCCGCAAAAATGAAACGCAACCAAATCTTATAATAAATCTGCTTGTCACTCCGTTAATTAGCCCGTCCGTAACGCTTTCACGTGATTAAATGAGAGGAGAGGGGAGGAGCGGGTGATAAGGGGAGCAGAGAGAAAAGTGGTGGTGATTGAAATGTATTTTTTTTTAACTAAGTAATTATTTGAAAGGAAAGACGAAGAACGAAAGAAAAAGAAGAGAAAAAGAGAGTAAGGCGAAGAGTGAGAGAGAAAGAAGAGTAAGAGGGACAGTGATATGTATTACGTCTATAAAATTGTGTATAATATATATATAGTGTATATATAAAGAGTATTAAGTCATCATCGTGTTCAAATTTCCTTCACTTTCCAACGAGTAGCAGAGAAGCGACTATCTTTTGATATAGATACAACACAGGCTACATTTCCAGGTTTTTTGTTTACAATTAATTCGGTGAAATATTCACGGGACCTGCTATTAAATATTCACGGGACCTGCTATTAATTATAATTCAAACAAAAAGATACAAAAAGTGGCTTCAAGTAAAAGCTTCAATAAATGAAATATTTTCTACAAGCCACATCTCTAGCAGCCATTCATAAAATACCCTTTATAATACGTCTAGAAAGAACTGGTTCCACAAATACACGCACATATAATGGAACTCGTTACATGAATATTACCAAATATTTACTGCCACGATAGCATTTAAGGAATTTTGACGGAAGAAAATTACAAAGATATAAAATGCAAGTCATTGAACAAACGCCAACCAAATAAATAGGTGTGTGTGTGTGTGTGTGTGTGTGTGTGTGTGTATGTATGTATATATATATATATATATATATATACTTACATGCACATATATAGTTCTGGGCCCATCGGATGTTCTCTGGGTGAATTTGGTAGACAGAAATCGAAAGAAACATATCCAACACTCACTCACACACACAAACACATGACTAACGTGGATGGCATTTTAGTAATTTAACAACTTAAAGACAAAATTATAGACGACACTGTAGTGACAGATGGCATTAGGTGGTACCAGCATTGCTAGAAATACGTGTCAAAGCAACTCAATAGATACAGGTAGTACTATGTTAATGGCTGACAAGGGAGACAAGCTCCCTGTATGGTCAGATCACCGAGGATCTCGAATTGTGAATCTTTATTCCGATCGGTGGTCCTATGACTCCTAGGGTTAAATTCAGCTCACCTCGTCAGTGTATATGATATCTGTTGAACTCATACGTTGATTTCACTGAAAATTACAAATAACATGGGTGGCTTATTAGGAATTTAACTACCTAAAGGTAAAAATATAGACGTCACTAACGTGCCAGTGGGTACTAACTAGTACCAGCATTGCAAGAAATAATATATATAGCTGTTGTGGTGACATCTCGACACTCCTTTGGGATAGCAAGAAAACTGTTCAATACTTTAAAAAGCCGCATACGTACTGACAGTGCGACGTACAGTGTTGTATGTGCAGTGTCATTTATGAAGGCATTCGTAGAAGTCGTTGAGAAAATATATTGGTACGTGTTTCTTACTGATTTAGTATTCGTAGTCTTATAACACTATT
>NC_142954.1:23963333-24003963 GCF_046866305.1 Octopus bimaculoides
TATATAAAGGTATATATATATGTATTATATATATATAAAGGTATATATATATATATATTTAATATATATATATGTAAATATATATATAAATGTATATATATGTATATATATATAAAGGTATATATATATATTTATATATATATTTATACATATATATAGGTACATATATATATATAAGTATATATGTATATATTTATAAATGTATTATATATATATATATAAGATATATATGTATATATATATATATATATATATATGTACATATATATAAAGGTACATATATATATTTATTTAAGTATATATAATGTATATATATATAAATGTATATATATATATATATAATATTATATGTACATATATATAAAGGTAATAATATATATATATTTAGTATATATATGTATATATTATATAAATGTATATATATATATATATATATATATATGTACATATATATAAAGGTACATATATATATATATTAAGGTATATAGTATATAATATAAATGTATATATATATAGTATATATATATATATTATATATATATAATAGGTATATATATAAATGTATATAATATATTATATATATATATATATTACTTATATATAAAGGTACATATATATATATATATATAGTATATATATATGTATAGTATATATATATAAAAGAGTATACATATATATATATATTTAAGTATATATATGTATATATATATAAAGGTACATATATATATATATTTAAGTATATATATGTATATATATATAAAGGTACATATATATATATATTTAAGTATATATATGTATATATATATAAAGGTACATATATATATATAATTTAAGTATATATATATATATATATTATATATATAAAAATGTACATATATATATATATATAATTATATAAGTATGTATAAATGTGTATAAATATAATTATATATAATAAGTATATATACTGTGTGTGTGTGTGTGTGTGTGTGTGTGTGTGAGTGTGTGTGTATTCATATGCATTCATACCAAATGATGGAATTGGTATTGCATGCTCAGAAATTCTTTTCTGTAACGAAACCGTTTTCAACAATGCGACACGTCCTTTAATACAAAAGGAGACATCACTCATTAAGTGCTCGTTAAGAAATAAGTTGTACTTCAATTAAAGAGAGATGCTTTTTAAATCTATTTCTTCTGTTGTTTCAGCGTCAAAATATAGCAAGAAAAAATCTTGTAAAATATTTATAAACTTCTTTTAAATTAGCAGATTCCGCTGCACATACATTTATGCATCTCCCCCCCCCCTCTCCCCCTCTCTCTCCCCCCTCTCTCTCCCCCTCTCTCTCCCCCTCTCTCTCCCCCTCTCTCTCCCCCTCTCTCTCCCCCTCTCTCTCCCCCTCTCTCTCCCCCTCTCTCTCCCCCTCTCTCTCCCCCCCCCTCTCTCAGTGCGAATTTTGGAAGATTCTTTTATTTGCCCGTCGGTTCGTCTATCGAACACTTCAACAAAAATTAAATCCAATACATATATATATATATATATATATATAATGTTAGTTATAAAATAAAAAAACGTTAGGTTAACCACTCAACATACCACACTCCCTCAATGAATATATATAAGAAATACAACATAATCTACCAAACATAAGGAATAAAGGGATGTAAGAAAAAAAAAATTATATCGAGGGCCCCCTACTTTAAGGCAAATATTAGTAAATGTTCATTGTGTATTAGAGAATCCCTTGCGATACTTAGGTCATTTGGATCAAAAACCTTAAATAAGTTCACTGAAGTAATCCCCTTCTGCAACTATAAGTTTTCCTCCACTTTCTTGAAACTCTATAGAAATAAAAATAAATATGAAAAAAAATAGATAGTAACAAGTATAATAGTTTACGTTAGGATGATTTGAATCCTGGAAGTATTTAGTTAGATACTGCAGTCTGTTTAGCTATTCTAAAATAGCTTTTTTTTCTTCCATTATTTGCATAGGCTTGTCTAAAGCTGATCCATATTGACTATATAAACTTGCTCTTATATATAAAAAAGAAAAAAATAATAATAATTTTTTCCTTTTGTGCATGTCTTGATATTTGTGTGTAATTTTACCCTGACGAGGGGGGTCATCACCAATTTGCACTCTATTGTGTTTAGAATACAGTGGTGTACCCCCGAAATGGCCATAGGTGCTGTATTTGTTTTTTGACCCATGTTTTTGTGATCTCTTGTGTATACTATACGTGATACGGACTTACCTATGATGTCTGCTGTTTTAAATTATAAATTATACCCGAGGGAAGTATAGAAACTTTATATTTTAACTCTAATAATGTTAAATCATTTAAAATTTTTTAACCGATAGACAATTTTGTTTTACCTCATTTCTTTATTTTACTTTATATCGATCTATATTATATATTATATAAGTTTAAGAACAAATATATGTATGGACACTATGACATTCAGTATGCAATTTCAGCGTGAAAACGTATAAAATAACTGAAATCGGTAGAGTGACAATTTGCCTGTGCTTGGCTCACGGTTTTCTAGACTTCACGTTCATAGGTACCCCGAGGATAATTTGTGTGTTTTATTCTCTCAAGTCGATAAAATACTCTTAACACATTCAAGAATTTGGATTAATATTGTCTATCATATTTTCCATCCTAAAAATGTTCGTTTCTATGGAAAAGAAAAAAAAAAAAATTTTTGGTTAAGAGAGATTATACGTCATATGTAGTCATATTTTGACATTTCAGCTTCACACGCATTCACGATTTCAGAGACAAGTATTCCATATATGCATATCTACATAGATAGACAAACATGCGATTAAATGCATATACACGCACACACATATGTATACACACATATATACATACATACACATGTATACACAGGCACACACACACACACACACACACACACACACATATATACAAACACGACCACTCCCCGCTCATACATGCACAGACTCTTACGTACACTCACGAACACACATACACCTGCATATACACACACACACACACACACACACACACCACACACACACACACACACACACACACATATATATCTACGTATGTATAGTGATGCAAACAGGAAAAAAACCGAAGCTTATAGTACTAGTACATGCAAATATATAAATATTTAGCGAACGTAGGATTGGCTGTGTGGTAAGTAGCTTGCTTACCAACCACATGGTTTCGGGTTCAGTCCCACAGCGTGGCACCTTGGGCAAGTGTCTTCTGCTATAGCTTCGGACTGACCAAAGCCTTGTGAGTGGATTTGGTAGACGGAAACTGAAAGAAGTCCGTATATATATGTATGTGTGTGTGTATACGTTTGTGTATCTGTGTTTGTCCCACCAACATCGCTTGACAACCGATTCTGGTGTGTTTACATCCCCGTAACTTAGCGGTTCGGCGAAAGAGACCGATAGAATAAATACTAGGCTTACAAAGAATAAGTCCTGGGGTCGATATATATATATATATATATATACGTATTTAAAGTAAGCAGATAGTTACTATGAGATCGGGCAAAAAATCTATTGATTCAAATAGTATTAAGATAGAATCGTTCTTCATTATAAGTATGCGACCGTATCCTCCATCAATTTATTTGAAAAGTTTCAAGGTAAATACGAGGTTAGGTTCGTACCAGGTTTGTATGAATGTCTGCATGCATGTAACTACACGCGCGCCTATTTTTTAATCTATCCTTGCCTCTGTACACAAGTATTTGTTATGTATTAAGGTACGGTCGGACGTATGTATATCTCTCGTTCTATACGTATATCTCTAGACATACCTTCACGTGTCTATGTATTTATCATACTTTCTATGTGTGTATGTATCTGTCTATCTATTTATCTACCTATCTATCAAATATCTACCTAACTCTTTCTCTCTTTCTCTCTCTCTCTCTCTCTCTCTCTCTCACAGACACATGTATATATATGTGTGTGTGTAAGTGTGTGTACACGTACAGAGAGATAGAGAGAAAGAAACTTGTCAGTACACTCATACTTACGGATATATATATCTATATACATGCATATATATATATATATATATATATATATATATGAACATAAATTCATATATAAGCATACATTTATATATATATATATATATATATATTATATATATATATATATATATATATATATGAACATAAATTCATATATAAGCATACATTTATATATATATATATATATATATATATATATATACTGATCAGTACACACATACTTAGAGGTGTATAGAGGACAAGAGAGAGAGAGAGAAAGAAAGAAAGAAAGGCAGAAGTGAACGAGAATAATTTCATTTCGCTATATACTATAAAGAAATACATTCTATGCATTGATGTGCGGGTGGATGGCAACGGTGGTGAGATATCAAGACACTGCCACAGGGATATACCACGCAGTACGACATTGGTGACCTTACAGAATTTACCGATTGTTATCACCATGGCCTTCTGTAAGTAGCAGAAAAGATAAAACGAATAACGCAAAAAACAAATTCTTGCAATAAGTCAATTTCGATTCCAAGATATTTTCAAGCATTTTTTTTTCTCTTTTTTATCCTGTCTCTTTTCTGTCTCTCGCGGATGTCTATGTATCTTTCTCTTTGTCACTCTCTGTCCTACTCATTCACTTTCTTTCTTCTTTCTTTCTTTCTTTCTTTCTCTATCTCTCGTTCTTTCTTTCTCTATCTCTCGTTCTTTCTTTCCATCTTTCTACTTGTTTTCCAAAGATATTACGAATGTGATAAATTGTAGTTTTATGTATTCTTTACGTGAAATCTCTTATCTACTAGAATATTTTCAAAGCATTCACCGTTTGACATTTTCAAAAACTCTCAGCTAAAGAAAACGGTAGAATGTCCATGACGATGATGAGAAAGACGACGATGACGTCGACAACTACGACGACGATGATGACGGTGCTGATTGATCGCGTTGATCATGATGATTATTTCAATGATGATTATTTCAATGATGATGATTATTATTATTATTATCATCATCAGAAGACTTGCGATCATGCTGATCATCACGGCCAAGTTCTCCACTTCTTCTTCTTCTTCTTTTTCTTCTTTTACTTCTTTTTCTTTTTTCTTCGCTTTCTTTACGGCTTACTATTCTGTGAGAGTTGTCAGTGTGCGCACGTGCATACACACATATGCATAAACATTAATATGAATATATATATATATTTTCATATATGTATGTATATATATTATACATTTATATGTATACATATATATATATATTATACGTTTATATATACATGTATACATACAAATACATGTATGCGTTAGTATCTCTTTCTCACAATATATATATGTATACACACACACACACACATATATATATATATATACATTATTATATATATATATATATATACATTATTTATATATATATATATATATATATATATATATATATATACATTATTTATATATATTATATATATATTTATATATATATATATATATAACATGAAAGATGGGAAAGAGAGAAAGAATCGTACTTAATGTACAATATTATCAATCTCCTCTAGACTTAATTCCATCCATTAATAGACTCTGCAATTCTATGCAGAATGGCAAATATAGGGGTTAATGTCTCAAAAAGATACCGCAGTAATCTGCCAATGCCACTGAACAAATCAATGAATATATTATTACATCCAACTAATACCTTTAGATTTCTCTTATATATTCATACAGACACATTCATGGAAAATAAATAATCACTTGACGTGGAAGTTTACAAATGTATGTGACAATACAGAGACTTTCATAAAAATAATATGAACAGAGAAAAAAGTGTCAGACATAAAATATTTAAATACGAAAATAAACATACATATTTTACCATATATATATATATATATATATATATATATATATATATATATATAAATGTGTGTACGTGTGTGTGTGTGTGTGTGTTTGCATATATACATATATATATATATGCAAATATATATATATATATATACATTCATATATATATATATATATATATATATATATATATATATATGCTATTTATCAATGTCGATCTGAGTGTTATTTTGTATAATTATTAAAAAGAAATCTTCAAATTTTAAATGAAAAAATAGAAAGATCTCAATGTCCATACGTGTTTTGCCGTCTTTTTCCTTGTTAAAATGTGCGTAAACTATCTGCTTGTCAATCTATCTTCTTGAGTAGGTTTACAGGGTGATTCAAAAGTCTCCATACATAGGATTTGTTTTTTTTATATAAGATCTCGCAGTTCCCTGAACTGAGCCCTCTTGATTTCTTTTCTATCTTTGGGGGCATCTGAAAGGCATGGTGTATCGCGGAAAGATAAAAGACAAATGATTTGAAGGAACGCATCACCAACTCCTTTGCACACGTATCACCAGATGTGCTATTGCGAGTTCACAATGAGTGGGGGGGGGGGGGTAAACGTACTCACGCAAGCGCAAAGACACACACACACACACACACACACACACACACACACACACACACACGCACGCAAACATATATGACGAGTTTCTAGAAAGCTTCCACTTTCACATAATTCATTTAGAAGGCATTGGATGACCCAGGAATAATAATAGAAGAGACATTCTCATAACATCATCATCATCAAACCTTGGACACCTCTGTTTGGAGTCCTTAGGACTCATAGGGCCAGTTACCGACTTTCCTTCGCCAGTATGTCGCAGGTTGACTCATTTGGAGGTGAATGGAATGGATCTTCGTGAATTGAAAAGATTTTTTCAAGAACACGTTTCGTCGCTCGGTCCGAGAATCGAAACGATGCTCTTGTGACAGCGATAGGATTACAGTGAGCACTACGCCACTTGACTACAACAGCGAGAAGAATGGATTTGTCGAGCTTCCGCATAGTTTCTGTCCACCCTGTTTCATTTACAGAAATTGGGTTGAGCCGACGAATTCGTCAAAGGTCTCATGCAGCGGGATCGAATCAGAGACCTTGAGGTTGCGAAGCAAATTTGTAAACAATGGCAATCTGCGTGATCGATGGAATTAGGAGAAATAATAGCCACATCTCTTTCATGGAATATTCCAATGTCTTATAAACGGAAATAATGTATTGGTCAATGTTAAAAAGCTTTCGCTTATAAATCTACAGCACCACAGCTTTCTTGGTACTAAACAACAGCAGCAACAACAAGCAGGATTTCTACAGGGGTGAATCTTAAACAGGTTCGACCAAAATCAAAAACAGCGAAACAGGAAAAAATCCATTAAAAAGACCACCGGTGGCGTCAACGGAACCGTGACATGGAATACACAAGTAATAATATTCCAACGAATCTGAAACGGCAATACGTGATGCTATAAAATGGTAATGAGATTGGTTTTGGCTTGTCGAGAATATGTAATATAGTAACGATTATACGGAATCGTTAGCAAATAGAGGTTGCTTTGAGTCCCACTGGATTGTTCCATTTTTATTCTCCAGCATTGTATTAGCATGTTTAACTTTGTTTAAAAAAGAGCGAACACGTAGTCAAGTCTATTTAGTTTGGTTATATTCCCAAATTACAGATTATCTAAAATGCGACTGCTCAACCCAACAAAAGCTCTTTTTTATCTCCTGGTATAAAGACGGAAACGGCGTTATTCTCTGTTTTATTAGAAACGTGGCGCACTGCAGACGGCCGTATTGTAAGGTATGGCATAACATCAATCATTGTTGATAGAAGGATGAACCATAGAAATTCAGACCGTAATTCTAATGTAAAGATGTCATTTGAAGTTCAAGTAAATTTGGTGTCTTTATTTTTGTCTTTATTTCCCTTCATGTGCTTCCGTTTTTGAAAGAGGAAATTATTAAATGGCAATGAATCTTCCAGTTCTTTGAAATTGAATAAGTGAATTCTGAAATGAAAACAAATTCTGAAGCCATATCAAAGAGAAAATCATCAAATGAGAATGAAACCTATTTCGGATTCTGTACTAGTTTACGGACGTGTATCTCAAGAGAATTGCTTGTCCTTCCAGCTAGCTGCAACAGACTTCATATAAAACGAACCAACATATTTCCGAATACGCCACACGCCTGAAGCAGTAAATTTTTCCCCCTTTCAAAGGAAGTTCCATGAATAAAATAGCAATAATATATTCAGACTAATCAATTTTGCAATTCAATTATGTATTAGTTATTTTAATTTCAAATTAAAGAGACAGTGCTTCCAAAATTCAGCGAAATTCAAAACGAGAATGGAGGAAAAATAATTAAAAAGAATAACAGCGAAAACTGACATTGTAACGTAAACTTTAAATGAAATTCAAGAAAAGCAAGCAGGCAATTCAATATAAAATGAGTGAAACAGAAGAATTCCAGCGGACTCGTGATGGCATCTGTCAGCCAATAATAGTGTAAACCGTTTAGAAAAGGGAATATATTTTTTCCATTGCGTAAGAGATGATGTTTAATGAGTCAGGCTGAGCTCATCGATGAACAGAGAAGAAATGTTTACTGACAGGCCTGAATAAATAGATTGAAAATATCGGATGAGGGCGATAGGGATAGATGAATGGGTGACTGAATATATATATATATATATATATATATATATATATATATACACAGACAGATAGATAAATAGATAGATGAATGCATGGATAGTGAATGAGACAGTAAGACTTCTAATAGGAGTGAGGTGAGAGGAGAAAACAAGTGTTATTAGAGGGATAACTTTTAAGTAGAGATGACAGAGAGGAAAGCTCACAAATGAGACAAATAAGAACGAGTTGAAAATGAAAGAAATAATGGTGGTACAGGCGTGACTGTGGGCCATGAAGCTAGCTCCTTACCACCATAGTTCCACGTTCAGTTCCACTTCATGGTTCTTTGAGCAAATGGCTTCTGCTATATCCACGGGCTGACCAAAGCCTTCTAAGTGAATTTGGTCGATGGATTCTCAGAGAAGCACGTCGTATACATTACTTACATACATGTAGGCTTGCAAGCATACATACATACATGAATGCATACATACATACACATACACACTCACAGACATACATACGTACACCAAATACATAACGAACACTGGGAAAGTGAATGCGTTTACAAGTAAGCTACCAGGTATAAACATTCGTTTTATCACCTAATAATATATCATTTATTATCTAATATAATTTATTATCTAATGATAATAATAATAATAATAATAATTATATATATATATATTGTTATGGTGCGAGAGTCATTGACATTTCTGAGGGATTGGAAGAATGGATTAGCCAAACTCTTATAAAGAGTAGCCTATTAGTTGAGAGAGGAGGTCGGTAGCGTTCGGTAGGTGTCGTAAGAGTCGGTGTCTTAGTGCGAATTGAACCCGCACCGAAACCGTAACTTGCCGTGATGGTTGTTGTTCGAATTACAGAGGCTATTGACTAGCACTGCTTTTGCTAAAGATAGGAGTAAAATAACTGAAACGCCACAAAATCACGATCTAAAGGTAAGTTCCTAGCGTACGTAGTTGGATCGCGATATCGGATTTTGATGTTGACCATTTTAATCTTCATCAGCGGTTCTTAACGCCTACGGTTGAATCCAACTACCTCTGTCAGTCTCACAAGGAAACCATTAAAAACATGTGCTGATATTGAAAACGGTAAAAGTGTAAACAACAAATTACAAAGGGTTGCTTATTAGCAAATAGAACTTAAAAGGCAAAATTAATAGAGGTCACAAAACTCACGGATGTTACTGACTAACACCGCGATCCTGCTATGTACACTGGAGGAGTTACTTCACTTCGTCAGTCATTAAGACAGTGATTTTATGGAATTTGAGGTATTCTAACTCTTGTCTTTAGCAAAAGCGGTGCTAGTCAGTACCATCTGTCCCTTTTGTTACCTCCATTAATTTTGCCTTTAAGTTCTAATTCTAAATACGCCAGCTTTGAGGCATAGCCGACCTCACGCACTTCTATATATCGCTAGCGGGTAGATAAGTCGTTGCTGTCTCTAACGGTCCAATGTCCGTCATTGATAAAACTAGGGAAGGTCGAAATCACATTATCTGGTTGTCTCGGCGCTGGATGTTGAGGAAATTTATCTGCCCGCTGGCGATATAAACAGTAGTTGTATTTTTTTTTAAAATTTAGCACCAAAAAAACAATAGAGCAGTTACTCCCATGTTAACTACCGTAATATAGTCTGTGATAATAGAACATCCACGTTTCAGAGGGGGGGGATATTATTTCACGTTACTAATACTGTTTCTGTAACCAATGTATATATATATGCTAGAAGCCATAGGAATATTTGAAGTTCTTTCGGGCTGCGGCTTGCTCTCCTACTGACAACTAATGCGTTTAAATTCCATGAATAAATAACTTCCATACACTGGGAAGAATGATGAGCAACACTTCCATATACAAGAAAATAATCATTAGATTCTATTGAAAATTATACGCACCCAGTGCTTTCAATTCTGTCTGTATACACGTGTTTGTACACGAATACTTCTGCGTATCTGTGTCTGTCTATGATAGATTGGCGGGTTGTGTATGCGGCCGAAATATCTATAGTGCTATAGATAGTAAGTGTATGTTTGTTGTGGTGTTAGGGTTAGGGTTAGAGTTGGGGGAGAGAAGATTAGCTGTGAGAGGTAGCGTCTCAATGATATTACATTGTGTACAGCATATTTTCACATGTAAACAGTGTTGACACTATGTTGGTGTTATAGCGTTCATGTTGGCCACTGAAATTAATTCCACTTGTTTACATAGAAAATAAACAATTGAATTAGTAAAACCAATTTGGCTTCCGACCTTTTAATCTTTACTACAATGCATCATGGGCCTTGCCGAGAATCCTATGTTGAGAAAACATGCATGCATATATACACATATATATATATGAATATATACACATGGATGTATAGGTATATACAGACATGTACACACACAGACATATATTTATACGCATACATATATATACATATATATGTATATATATATATATATATATATATATATATATATATATATATATATATGCATGCATATGTAATACTTATATGTATGTATATATATATATATATATATATATATATATATATATATGTACATGTATATATGTATATGTATCTTTTTATCTATCTATAAATATATATACATACAGACACATACACACACTCATATATACATACATAAATATCTTATTTCAACACGCGTTTATGAATAAACGCTTACATACGTATACACTCATTCACACACGTGCATCTGCAGGAATATGCACGGACAGACACGCGTAATGATATTTGAAGCAAATATATGTGAATGTGCGTGCATGTATGTTCGTGAAAGATGAGTGTGTGTGTGTGTGTGTGCGTGTGTGTGTGTGTGTGTGCGAGAGAGAGAGAGAGAGAGAGAGAGAGAGAGAGAGAAAGTGTGTGTGTGTGAGTGTATGAGAGGGTACTTGGTAGTGTTTTGTTTACGCATAAGTATAAAAAAATTGTCTTTAAGAAATACATAAGTACATATTTACAAACAAGAATTGATATATATATATATATATATATATATATATATATATGTGAGTGTGTGTGTATGTATATATATATATATATATATATACATATATATAAATATATACATATATATATATATATATACATATATATAAATATATACATATATATATATATATATACATATATATATATATATACATATATATAAATATATACATATATATATAAATATATACATATATATGTATATATATACATATATATAAATATATACATATATATATGTATATATATACATATATATAAATATATACATATATATATGTATATATATACATATATATAAATATATACATATATATATGTATATATATACATATATAAATATATACATATATATATGTATATATATACATATATATAAATATATATATATGTATATATATGCATATATATATATATATATATATATCAATGTTTGTTTCACATGAGTATATACGTATGCGTATATAAATTAAATGATACATATGCATGCTTGGATATATATATGTGTGTGTGTGTGTGTGTGTGTGTGTATGTGTGTGTGTGTGTATGTATGTATATGATATTGTTTTCAAAAATAATATTTTTTGTGTAGAGGCAATAAAAATATATTGCCATACGTATGCAAATATAGAGAGAAGCATTGACAAACTAAAGCAGATATTTACAGCGAAGATATATGTATATAACGCTAGCTGAATAAAAACTTGTTAAAAGCTTGCATTTTTCTTTCACCATATCATAAAAAACAAAAGTGGCAACATATATGTAATGAAAAAATATACAAGATTGTAAGGAGACACAAGTTAATGAATTGAAATGAAATAAATGAATGCAATACAAGAATATATATTTATATTAATCAAACACACCGATACAAACGAGCATATATACATACACAAACATACCTGCACACATACACACGTATTCCAACGTAAGACTTGTAAAGTATATTAAATTATATTTGACAGAGTGCCAAATTCATCTTATATAGAACGCAATACTTTGTTTAGAGTGGATAGAAATGTTTCATATAAAAGTGCTCGCAACTAAAACAACACTGAAAATGTTATGCTATATAACAGCAATAGCTAACGTTTTGGAAATTCGTCATTCAACCAGATATGCGTTGAATCTCAAAAACTTAATATTATTCAAAAACTTAGTATTATTCTAAAAATTTCTATTGAAGCCCAAAGATAATCCTACTTAACAAAATTGTAGGAGTGTCCGCTCTTGTGTCTACAATTTTATAATAATAATTTCCCCTATTGATAAATTTCTGTGCTGCACAGAATTTTGTCGGGGAACAATCTCTTCTATTCTGTTGTGTCTGGGGAGAGTCATTTTCTTATCGCATAAAAAATCTTGCAAATCAAATCCAAAAACGAAATCTCTTCTATTATTTGCGGAAAATTTTGAGGGATGGGACCAGCTGCTTACATCAACATCAGTGACCAAGTAGAATGAATTTTATCCACATGGCAAATTATATGTCGGCGGAATTTGAGCTCAGAAGGCTTAAGCCAGAAGAAATATTGCTAACAATTTCGTCCAGTTGCCTTAATGTTATCTTATTTCTTTCTATCATAGTCACATGACCTGTAACTTTGCGGGAGGGAGTAAGTCGATTACATCAAGCTCAAATTTTTAAATGGTACTTATTTTATCGACCCTGAAAGTATGAAAGGCAAAGAGGACCTCGGAGAATTTGAACTTAGAAGCTAGATCCAGAAGAAATGCTACTACACATTTTGCTCCTGGATGCTGACAGAACCGTCAGCTCGGGGCCTCGTTCGACACTAATACTGAAATACATTTATCTCCTCATATGCTAAGTCAGAGCCAACGTCTTTTAAATTCTCTCTCTCTCTTTGTTTATTTCCTCGTATTCCTTTCTGTCGAAGAGCGTACGCTCGAAACATAAAAAAACTTTATCACTTTCCCGAACGCCAAACTAATACACCTGTTTGTTGTTTATACACCTGTCTTCGTCTTTTATCTTTCTGTAACTTTCAAATATATATATGTGTGTATGTATATATATATATATATATATATATATATATGCGTAGGTGGTTACCCATTTCCCCATTTCCTTTGGCTTCTTATATTAGTTAATATTATTCATTTTCAGAGGTGTATAATATTCTTTGTTTTCCGACTTCATCGACTCACATTTCCTAAGTATAATTTGCTACTTATTATTTTCTGTATTCAATTTTCTACCTGTAATTTGGTTCATCTATGTCTCGTTTATATTTCATATCTTTCATTGAAATTCCATATCTGTTCTATTTCTGATATTCCGTTGTTTTTTCTTTTTCTTCTATTCTTTTGTCTATATCCTGTTTGATTATTTCTTTTGCTGAAAGTAAAAGTAATTTCGCTGAAAATTTTAACTGTTCATTTTTACATTTGTAATTCAAAGGGTGTTATAGAGACATTTCAATGGTGAAATAAAATAAAATAAAACAACCGGCACTTCGGCGGTGACAACGACGAGTGTTTCAAATGATCCGATTAATGGAACAGACTGCTCGTGTAATTAATTGGCAAGTTCCTGTATATTTCACAGACACTCGTAACCTTAACGTAGTTCCCAGCAAGATTGAGTATGGTACAAAGTATAAAAAGGCTGACTCTATGTGACACACATAGACACTACTCACTTTTACTGGATTACATAGAACATAATACATTGGTTTGAGTGGATAGAAAAGTTTCATATTATAGTTACCACAATTTAACCAAGGGTGCAAACTCCACACCGATGACGGGTTACTAACCAGGAACCTTGGTCTGTGTTTATCACATAAGGCTAGAGATGGGGATGATGATTTCCTCTCGCAAATACTAATCGGACACACACAGTGTGTCGTTAGCCAGAAAATTATAACTATCACTATGGCGGCAAGCTAGTAGAATCGTTACGGCACCCGAAAAAGTGTTTAGTGGCATTTCTTTTGACTAATTACGTTCTCAGTTCAAATGCCACCGCGGTTGACTTTGCCCTTCATCCTTACGAAGTCAATAAAAAAAGTACCACTTGAGAACTTGGTTCGACGGAATCATCATACATGCTCCCACAAATCGCTGGTCTTCTGCCAAAATTTGGCCGATTCATAATTGAGTACTGGAGTCGCTGTAATTGCTTAGCCTCATGTATCAGAATTGCTGCCTTGTGCCAAAGTTCGAAACCAATATAGTAACTATGAAGACGTCAAGCTGCCAGAACCGTTAACAGTCCGGACAAAATAAGTAACGATATTTCGTCCGATTCAGTAAATTCTGAGTTCAAATTCCACCGCAATAAACTTTGCCTCTTATCTTAAAACGATAAAAAAAAAGTACCAATTGAGCAGTAGGGTCGCTGTAATCGACTTACTCAAAGTCTCAAAATTACTGGACTTGTGCAATTATTAGACGTTTCACTATAATGAAGAACATTAAATGTGAGGAGATAAAACGAAAACTAAACCATCCAGCAATATGACCCCTGCAATAAAGGGTAAACGGTATAGGCTTCCTTCGGTCATTAATTACCATGGGATTGCACCTAGGGATTTGCCTTGCGAGGCACGAAACCGGGCAATGTTCTTTATGGGAGACCTATAGTCGCCCATATACACCGTCGTCTCCTCTCCACGCAACTGATGTTGTCTAAGAGAAAGGCAAAGGCCAAAACAGGTTGGCACCAGTGACGACGCAACTAATTCCTACAGATGAATGAATTGGATCAAAGTGAAATAAACTGACTTGCCGAAGATCACAACACACAGGCCAGTCCGTCGGGAATCGAACTTACAACCTCATATTTGTGAGCCAGACGCTCTAACCACTGAGCCATGCAATATATACGCAAAAATATAATTACTTTCAAAGACAAGTCTTACAACAGTAGTGAGGCGAGCAAAGATTAATGATTCATTTTGCAGCTATTCGTGACTGCTTAATGAATCATTAATCTCAGTTAATAAATATTCTCATCCTCTTCTACCTACATCGGCACATTTATAAATGCTGAGACTAGCATCAGCTGTTAATTAGTTGGTCGGGGGCCTAGAAACTGGAAAAATTCCTCTGACTTTTACCCAGTGTTAAGATAACATAAAGAGACGTTAGCTAAATATCTTCACATATTTCCATGTAACGAATAAGTATTAGCAGACATTTCTGATGCGCGACATGTTAACCGTCTTTACATTCACAGTTGAATTTGCGTTTCGTCTGAGTCAAATTTTCTTTTCATCCTTTGGGGGTCGATAAAATAAGAATAAATTGAGCACTGGGGGTCAATGAAATCGATTTGCCGCTCCCCCAAAATTGCTGGCATTGTCTCCTGACTGATTTTTCATCCATTGTAGTTAATATTTTTATTAACTGCACGTCCTTCTTTACAATCTAAGTTCCAGTGCCTTCGAGAGCGATAATAAATGTATTATTTGAGTACAGGGCTCGATGTTATCGAATTACCTCTTCCTCGAAATTGCTGCCCTTGTGCCAAAATTTGAAACCAATATTTTTCTTATTAGTTGAATTTTTCTAGTATTGCTTTTATTTGAACTAATATGGATATTATTTGAAGCGTTACCAAACGGTAAATTTTTGTTTTTAATTTCGCTTTGGGGTATTTGTTAACAATGTTTAATTACCTGCTTGCATCTGCCCAATACAGGAATTTACTAAAAAGGAAAAACAGAAAATTATTTGTTTCTATAGATTTAAAATTTCTGGTTTGTGATACTCATTATATTTCTAGACGTAGCAAATTGCCGATAGGACAAATACAGTATCAACCTCTCAACCGGTCTCTCAAATGGAAAAGCTAAGGAGCTCAACAATACAAACAATTTGCATGAACAATTGACAATGTGAATAGAAAAGAAAATCTGAAGGACCAAAGATAACACAAATGCTTCGCTCAGGAATAGAATGGAGAACAAGAGCAAAATCGCAGAGCGCTCACGTGCTTACGAGCCTTATCTAGTGAAAATGCTGGCGAATAAAATAATTTGGCTCCGGAATTTCAAAGTGATCAGCTCTAAATTTGGACACGGTTTAGCGTCCTGGCCCAGATGCAAGAGTAACGATGGGTGGGACCTCGAGGGCCCAGGGTAAGGAAGCGTAATGTGTATTTGAATTATATTCTCGGAAAACAAATACGTATATCTCGACAAATATGAAGTAATTATCAATATCTTTTTAAGGGGCAAATGACGGAAACCCTGAGAGATGTGTAGTGCTAAAATGCACCCATTAACTGAAGCAACATCTGACGGGAGAATATGTTCTGCATTATAAAATGAAGGCCATAGGAGAATAATAATGAGCTCCAACACACGAAACAATGCTTATCAGTTCGTACACTAATCACGAATACGTGGATCTCAGCTTAACACAAAGGTAACAATAAGGAGACTTGGTGGCATTGCTTTTATATTTTTGATTATAGACGGACAGATGGTGAGCGAGAGTTTTAGAAATATTAACATATAGCGAGATGAGGTCATTGCAGACTTCGAAATTCTTATGATATGTGAAAAGCACAGAGCTACTGTTGAGCTCTGTCCAGAAAACTAAACCGAAGAAATAGACAGTAGGAAGCAGAAGACGGTGTACACCAGGAGTTCTCAACCCTGTATTACTTTGAACGCTTTTCATTCCTGATTTGTTCTACTGAATCTCCATAGCCATTTGCAGTTAAAAAAATAATCCCATTATACTTTTATAATTAAATATTACTAGGAATTTTATTAAAAAATTGGTAAGATGTTCTGTGTAGTGTAGTAGTAGTGCGCACAATTTATTGCACACGCATACACACATGCACGTACATATATGCATATATATATATATATATATATATATATATATATATATATATATATATATATATACGTATATGTACATATACATACATATATATATACATATATAAATATACATACGTATATATACATATACATATATATATATATATACATATTTATGCATGCATCCATGTATGTATATAAGTACGTATGCGTGTATGGATGGATGCATTATTCATGCATGTATATAGTTATGTGTGCACGTGTGTGTGTGTGTGTGTGTGTGTGTGTGTAACGTTTCCGTTATCTCAGAGATGTGATGTATTCTCATTACGTATTACCTAGCAGGATGTCAATAAGAGAGTATTGTAACCTCGATGTCTAACTAGTTTAGAGGTCAAACAATAATAAAAGAAACAAACAAACAAAAAAAAAAAACCCGAGATGGTCATTGTAGGGAAACCTTTGACCCTGGGTCAGCTCAATCATATCAGAATCTAAGCTAATAAGGAGCAACAACAACACAAACTTAATGATTTAATCAGAATATTAATGAAAAATAATTAGTAAAATATGGAATATGTCGGAATATTTTCTTTAATTAATCTTGTAACCTTTATGAGATTAATAACTTTAATACGACTAGTTTACCAATTATAGTTATCTTACAATAATACAGTTTAATTAACATTAAGTTAGGGCTCGAAACAATTAATGATCGCAGCAGTAATAACCTAGAAATAACTAAATGAGAAAGACGATGATGATGATGATGATGACGATGATAATGATGGTGATGATGATGATAACGACGACGCTGACCATGATGGTGATGATGATGACGACGACGATAATGATGATGACCATGATGATGACAATCATAATCATGATCGCTAAGATCATGACGACGACGGTGATGACCATGATGATAATGATGATGCTGACGACGACGATGATTATGATGATATCTGATGAAGATAATGGCAGCGATATTAACAGGATATCTGCGGAAGGTTTTTCCTATTGACAAACCGATCTCATTTCCATGCATCGTAATGCCATACAAAACCTTTTATACATATATTCATTGGTCATATCACTTATCCTCTCATCTTGCTTGTTAATTCAACATCCTCTCTTTAAGTTTGGCACGCTCTTACATTCGAATTCTGGAATCGTTTATTTTACAACTATTCAAAGTTTTCTTAGCATTCGCCTTTCTCAGAATTCCCTCTTTAGTCACAAGCAATTAATGCAATTGTTTGGCAGAGAAATGGTTCAAAAGCATCCCTCGAGAAAATGGCACAGATTCGCTAGTTATGGAAAGAAATAATTACGCAGTAATAGATGAATTTCGGCTCTCACGTTTAGGTAAATGAAGTAAATAACGGGATGACACAATTGGGCGCAGTTGTGTAGGTCCTGGCGATTTGGCGTGGCCGGCGTCACATTCGAAATATTTTGTTAAATGTAATTTTGGTACTGGAAGCAAACATATATAGGCGCAGGAGTGGCTGTGTGGTAAATAGCTTGCTTACCAGCCACATGATTCCGGGTTCAGTCCCACTGCGTGGCACCTTGGGCAAGTGTCTTCTACCATACCCTCGGGCCGACCAAAGCCTTCTCAGTGGATTTGGTAGACGAAAAGTGAAAGAAGCCCGTCGTATATATGTATATTATATCTATATATGTGTGCGTGTGTGTGTATGTTTGTCTGTCTGGGTTTGTCCCCCCAACATCGCTTAACAACTGATGGTGCTGTGTTTACGTCCCCGTAACTTAGCAGTTTAGCAAAAGATACCGATAGAATAAGTACTAGGCTTCCAAAGAATGTCCTGGGGTCGATTTGCTCGATTAAAGGCGGTGCTCCAGCATGACCGCAGTCAAATGACTGAAAAGAGTAAGAGGCACGTGCGTGCAGAAATATGCACTTATTCACATACTCACAGAGAGAGAGAAAGAGTGTGTGTGTCAGTGTGTGTCTGTGTCTGTGTGTGTGAGGGGAAAGAGAAAGAAAGACATCACGATTTATTACGTAAACGCAATTGACATAAGCATCTTCACTCTTTTCTCTCAGGAGCGACTTGTATAGCCTCAGGCGTGGCTGTGTAGTAAGAAGCTTCCTTATCAACCACATGGTTCCAGGTTCAGCCCCATTGCGTGGCATTTTGGGCAAGTGTCCACCACTATAGCTTCGGACCGACTATAGCCTTGTGAATGGATTTGATAGACAGAAACAAGGCAAGCCCATCGTAAATATGTGTGTATATATATATATATATATATATATATATATATATATATATATATATATATATATAGGAATTAACAGATAACAGCAAATGCACAAGGAATGTATTATGTTGACGCTCGATAAACACTGAGAGTTTGGTGTTTCGAGTATAGCACTTCATCAGAAATGAGAACGGGAAAAGGTCCAAAGAAGGAAAAGAAATCACTAACAGCGATTATATGTGCGTGTGTGTTTACGTATATGTGGAGGTGTGTACGTGTGTGTATATAAAGAAAAGGGGAAAGAGAGAAAGGAATATACATATATGCGTACATATACGTCTGTGGTTACAAGCGAACGGCAAACAAAAGTCGAAATATTATTCTATAGGGTTATATCCATCATGTTTCAATGCCAGTTTTTACTAAAGTTATTTTCATTTTCATATGCTTTCAAAATATTGGATGAAGATTATATTTTTTCCCCAAAACTATCCATCATATCGATATTTGACTTGTTTATTCATTTATTTTGGTTATTTATTTGTCCAGACACTACTCATAAAACATATCGTCTAATTATGATACTGAAAACAAATGCTACAAAATTACCTCAAAATATGGTGGCTGGAGTTAAACAAACAACTATTAGATTTCATGTTTCTTCTTATAAACTCGCAATCTCTAGGAGTGGAACGATCGAGACACATCGCCAAATTACATACATACATGTATATATACGTGCATAAATAAATAAAAACATATATATGTATACACACACACACACACACATATATATACTCGTCAAGACTTATTGGTTAAGAATTGCTAGGGAGCCATAGTTTCGAATTGATTGTGTATTGCAGCCCCTGGTGGATCAAAGCCGTGTGTGTCGTTGAAGTAGACAGAAACACGAAGGACCCTGTTATATGTGTGCATGAGCAAACACACACACACACACACAGAGGAATACACAGACACAGACTCAACAGACACACACACAGACACAGACTCAAACAAACACACATACACACACAAACAAACTTCTTTTTATACGAGGGGTACCCAAAACAAACCGGAATTTTGCAATATTGCTATTCATTTTTACATGCTTAAACATTCATCGTTTTCAAAGTATTCTCCATTTGAAGGAATGCTTCGGTTCCACTGTTCGAACCAGTCCTGGAACTCTTGCTAAGTAATGCCGTTTTACTTCCCCGTCGAACACACCATTCATATCAACAAGTTAGTCGATTGTTCGGTGCGGTCCTCGAAGTTCAGTTCATGAATTTTCGTGATGTTAGTTTTCATTCGTTTCGGAGTTCGACGTTCGCCCTGAACAAGATTGGTCTTCAAGCGACCATTCCTAAAACGTGAAAATCACACGTAAACTTGTGTTTTTCTAATGGCAGCGGCTCTGCAAGGTTTTTGAAGCATGAAAACTTTTTCAGCTGAGGTCAGCAGACTGATGATACCTGAGGGTCGCATAACTGGGGCTTCTTGCGACAGAAGCCCCAGTTATAACGGGCGTGTGTCACAGAGAAGGTTTCCTGTTACTTCTTGACACCTCCGCGTATATATATATATATATATATATATATATATCTATGTATTAGAAAGCAAAACTACAAAATTATGTTTACACCTATCGAATGTTTCCATGGAGCAATTTTACTGGCAGAGTATATGCGCATGTCATCACGAGGTCATTTTTTATGTTCACATAGGTGCGCACAAGGAACGGTGAGCTTACATGATATCGACATATTTTCCTGTAGAAAATGTTTTCGTATCAAAACATATGTTGGCCTACATATAAATGTACACTGAAATAAATGTTATTGCAAGTTGCAACCAAAATTGATTGAGCAGGAAACAAAATAATAAATAGAAAAGAGAAAAATAGCATTTAACTGAAAGTTTTTGCTGTCGTTATTTAATTTTTTTTTTCATAAGTTTAAAGTATGTCTCTTTGAACGCATTTTTAGATTAGGGGAAGATCGTTGGTCGATGGTCGATTAATTCTATGGAGCCATATCTCTTATGTTATTTCGAAGACAAGTGTGACAGTTTTAATTTGGTTGTCTTTTGCAAATTCTGGTACTTATTTTATCGATCTTATTTTGCCGAACTGCTAGGTTGCAGGAACGTAAACCCTCCAGACACACCACATATACACACGTACGCACGCACGCACACACAGACATCTACACGACGGGCTTCTTTCAATTTCCATCTGCCAAATCTGTACACAAGGCTTTGGTCGGCCCGGGGCTATAGCGGAAAGAAGTTGTTCAATGTTCCACTCAATAGGATTGAACTCAGAACCATATATTTGGGAAGCAGACTCCTCACCATATAGCAACGCCAGGTTAATATTTATTTAGTTTAATTTTTGGATAAATATTTGGGTTAATATTTTTCTAAAGTTTCTACAGACACAAAATAAAGACGGTCTCCAACGAGAGAGACGGATGATTGATTTTAACGTAAAGAATAACATTTTTGAATAAAAGAAAGATAAGCTATTTTTGCGAGGAAGTGTCTACTCATTTTTTAATATTGCTATTCCTGTTGTTATTGTAACTATTAGTTATAGCATTTACAAGGCCTCACTCGAGAGCGTTGAGTTCAAACCCGACACCTGGAATATGGAAGCACCAGAACGCCCAGCGTTGCGAAGCTGCACCAATAGAAGTGGGACCTCCGACAAAGACAACAGAATTACGCGAGTCCAGAGCCAATTCCTTTACTCCTAACAGACTACCACTTTCCGACATGCACCAGGGCATTCAAAGCATGCATCAAACAGACTAGGCACCGTGTGCCCCGTCTTCTTTATAGAAAGTATTGTTTGTAGTTGGAAAAGAGAAGAAAAAAACAAATAAACATGGAATGTAAATAAGTACAGAAAAGTAGTCCCTCAGATGATTGTAGAGACAATAGAGTAACCCGGTTTCAAAAGATTTGTAAGCAGTGTCAGTAATCCGGTCACAATCTTGACATTTGGACAAATAAACAGAAAAGTTTACATATTTGTTTTCCTTGTGGATTCATAATTGCGTAGAAATGATTCCATCTTGTGAAATGGTTCTTCATTCACTAAATCAAATACATTCGTACACACATACATTTATTCATACATATCTACCTATATATCAATATATCTATATACATATATGCATGTACACACGCAGTCGTTCACACACACAAACACACGCACATGCATATATTACACTACACACGTGTACGGCTGTGTTTGGCTTTGCTGCAAGTTATAGTTACCACTAAAATTATATTCGCTTCACATCAAATGAATAGAGTTTTAATTACATAACAGAACATTTTTGTTTAGTAAATACGCAGTATCTACTTCAAAATAGAACTTTGTTACTCTATCTGCATTAACGATCATCTTAGATCGATTCCTATATATTTTATATTGACCAGAGATTGACCTGTCGACAGGTGACTTCTGGTTGCGTCAATGGCGGTGGTTGCTAGCTATGTTTTTCAATTACAATATATGAAATTCCATGAGTAATATTGACAAAATTGTAGACAACATTTATTTATTCCTAGTCATATTCTACCAAGTAGACCAAATATGCTTGCTATTCAAGCTATGATCATCTTGTTATTTTTCTCTTTTTTTTTTCTGTTTTTAGATTTCTTTCTTGAATCAAATTCTCTGATCTTTATTATCCAAAGCACGATTCTTAAGACGGTAAGGTGATAACTGATGAATTTTAGGCCGTAGAATTTAGTAGTTTGCACCAGTACATCAACGAGAAATTTTTCGCAAGCTTCTGTTGAGATACTATAGTATCACCTTTCAGTTATCTCTATAGACATTCCATAGAATTTGGAGCCACCACTGAAAGTTACATTTTTATGTACGTATATGTCAATGTAAACAATGCGATCGAACATAGAGAAATAGATAATGGATGTATAGTAATCCCTCGCTATATTGCGGTTTATTATTTAAGCTTATGTTGATTCCTCCGTGGTGTTGTTTTGCATTTATAAGAAAATAAATAAATAGAGATTATAAAAAAAAAATATACATTACAATACTATCACGGGGGGGGGGGGGAACGTAACAGCCGCGATAGTTGAGAGGTTAGTGTATATATATATTCCAGGATTTATTTCTCCTTCTCCTGCCACTCATTAACTATCCGCGAACACATTACTTCAGTTTAGCAGTGGAATTCTGGTAGGGACACCTCATTTCGTTTGGCAACCATGATATAAAAATAATATATATCAAAATTTGTACGTTTCGTTTTCGTGTCTGTTATGTATCTTGATTGTTATGAAGGATGGTAAGCATAATGCTCTGGGGTCTTTTATTTTATTCTTTATTTGTCTTATTCTTTATACGTTTCAGCCCTAAGCCTGTGGCTATGCTGGAGCAATTGTTATACTAACCAACATCATCATTACTAACACGATGGAATGTAGGGACAAAAGTAGTATAGGTCAATGGAGACACTGACATATATTTACGTTGCGTAAATTCAAAAATGAAGCGTATTCGGAGAATTGCCGATCATGACTTCGTGGATGAGGTGATACAAAAATGGACCATTTAAGGATTCCCAAAATTGGGGGAAAAGCACCTTCTGCTCTTTATTAAATACTGATTTCCATAAAAAGAGGTGATATGCTGGAAAATGTGCCTCACGTACGGTGACCACATCTGTTCACCTTCGTTGCTGTCCCAGCACTTCTGCAGAACTTTTAGCCACAGGATCAGCATATATCTACGCATCATCATTTCCCGAAACCAAACTCTGATTTCACTCTATGTTTACAGAAGTTGTATATCGTAGGTAAAGAAACAGATCTTTTCCATAAGTTGCAAAACGGTATATACTCAATGCAGCTCTGATATTTCCTAGAAAAACTTCTGTCTCAGACAAATTCTGAAAAATACTGGTCACTCACCTCACCAACTTTTGCCAATTTATTTTATCTGCATGAAAGTCGTGTATGATATAGAACGTAGCAGCTTAACCGTACTTTACATCTAGTGACTGACCGCTCCCCTCTAACATGGATTTGCTTCTCCAGTTGCTAATTTGCGTATTCAACGATCTGTCCCTTTCTCGTACTCATCCTGTTCTCGAACATGTTTCATTGTCCACATAGGCCTAAGGCGATGGGGTCACTAAATACAGAAACAACCAAAAAATGAGAGAAAAAAACCAATGCGATTTCAAAGTCAGACTAAAAACTGAAACAAATAACAACAGTGGCGACAATGAGTCGTAATGAACAAACCGTTTGGATAAATTACTTTCAAAAAATGCTGATAACCTTCAGTTGGTCGTGTAATATTGATTCATTCAAAATTGATGCAACAAAGTAATTCGGGAAATTATCCATGTTGAGCTTCTTGAAATGAGCGAAAAATGAAATAAAGAGACAAGCTTAAAAAAAAATAAAATAGAATTTAATTTTGTTTTGTCTTTTTTCGTTTCATGGCAAAACATGATTTTATGAAATGCTGCAATAATTTACAAAATTATTCTAAATGAATTATATTTCTAATCAGTAATTTTACTAATGGTCATTGCTGTGCTTCGGGGTATTTAACATTCCTAGTTTTTCTCAGAATACAGAAAGTATTATAAAAATGAGTAGCAAATTCTTCGACCTGAAAGATGTGATTCAATGCAAAATTTGAGCTGCCTGCAAGCATAACTGTGACATTAAGCATGCAACATATACGCATTTATTTCATAACTATAGAACTCTAGAACAACGAATATCACATAAGAAACCAACAATATAGCTGCAACAACCTCGATTGATTCCACACAAGTCATATACACACTAACATTCCAAATTCTTGTGGCCAAGCAACAATCACACTATTGACATCAAGTTCTATTTCTCCACCCACCAAAAAGAATATCCTGGGCACCAGGATATTTTTTTGGCTTACCTTCCTCTTCACGCGATACTTAAATTATATATATAGAATATAGGCTTGAACTTAGGCGAAAGTTCAGTCCACCAAAATATCAGACCCCCCCCCCACACTTTGTTTTCTCCATCACAACTAACTGGTGGATTTTCCCCTCCTGTTATTCACGTTTAAATAGCACGCTTTTTTTTTTTTTTTTTTTTTTTTGTTACCTCCAATGATTATTCAGACTTTCTGCCTATAGAACAAAGGATCCCCATTGTATGGAATAGAAATAACAGATATATTATCATGAGATATGGTGACAGGATTTATCTTTAAATCCCAAGGAACTTTTCTAGGTTTCTTGCGTAGTCTCATATGGCTCCTGCCAACTGATCTAAAATACGTACCACAACTCCAGTATGTTTCTGCCATTTAAGGAATTTTGGTATTGAGCCGCGTCCCACTATTACCACCGGAGCAATTATCTCTTTTTTCCACAATCTTTTGATCCCTCTCGGTAGGCGCTGATACTTCTTAATTTTCTTAACTTCTCTGATAACCCCACTAAGATGGACGGACGGATTGCAAATCAATAACCTTACACTTTTTGCCATTACTCTACTTCATTTTAATATTTCGTGTCTTTGGCTCCACTTTCTACCAAGTAATTCGATAAAAACCTGTAATTATCATTCGCCATGACAGAGACTGGTTTATGTTCCTACCACGTTTACCGTCATTCTAAATGCACGAGCTTCACTAATACAAAATGTACACTTTTGCGACACAGAATACTACTCTTTATTCTCTTCTCGCGATAGATTACTGCACTTTCTCAGAAGATGAGTAATATTTTCGTTTTCTCTGTCATACCATCTCACTAAATTTTATTAAGTTTGTTTTTATCAACTTCATTCTAATCATTTATTCTTTCAAAATTATAATTATCAATTCAGATTCACCGTTTATATTTTTATATGTTACCTACAACCAGTGTTCTTCATTTTGTACATCTTTGATTTGTTGCATGGGTTGGCCACGTAACACATTCTAGTTCTAAATAGAGAACGAAGTACAAGTCGTCCTTTGTCGTTCATATTTCTTTTCCTGGAATCTTTCAGTGTTTCAGTGACTTCGATATTTCTAGCCACACATATTACTATTGATATTATGATTCATGTTATTCTTGATAATATTGATGGTGGTGTTGTTAATGCTTGTCTGTGTAACCAGTATTCTGTATGTTTATGGTGATTTTTCTATGATAGTCATGTTACCGTTTTCTTGTATTTACTTTATTTTGCTATCCGAAATATCTTTATTTTCATGTCAATATAATTAAAACGGAGAAATTACATTCTAACAATAGAAAATAAAACACACATACGAACACTGCCAATAAAATAAAATAAAATAAACAGAGGGAACAACAGTAAAAAATAAAGCATAAAATAGAATTTTTGAAGCAGAAAAATATACGAAAAGATATTAGGGAAATATAACGCAGATTACAATACTAAAAATAAGTTTACTCTGGAAAGAACAACCAACAAGATCGATCACAAGAAGAAAAGAAACACAAGTAATTCATGTCAACAAGATTCATTACAATTTTTAATGTTAATTCCAATTGTCATCCTAATTTGTTACATTTGCACGTTGTGATGACTTTCTTTGCTTAATTATAGATATTTTTGTGATGTTCATTATAATTCTTTTAATTTTAAAATTGGAAGAATATATATATTTTTAATTTTTAGATTCGAAAACCAATTAAGGATTCCCCCTTCGAAGGTCTTGTTATCATTGTCGTTGTTGCTATTGTTGCCGTTTGCTATGTGTTAATGACATTTCTAATATTGATCCCTTCACTAACAGCCAATATGGCGAACACTTTTCTTTATGATTCATTTGCCTGAGAGTTTTAGATTTAGTTATTGTTTCATGGCCATTGTTTCAACAACACAAAAAACAATTATAATCTCAACAATAGATAAAGGTATCACAAATAATAGAAACTACTAAATAATAATAATAATAATAATAATAATAATAATAATAATAATAATGATATTGATAATGATATTAATAATGATAATACCACCACCACCAAAGGCAAAGAACGATGACTATGTCGTGGCTGCCCAAATCAGAGCTTATTGTCCCGGAACTATCAAGCGAATGTGATGAAAAGTGGTGTAGGCCTAAAGTGCCGATAGTGAAACGATGGGAGAGAAGCAGTCGACCATCTAATCACTGGATGCAAGGTTTTAGCTCCTGTAGAATACAAATCAATACATGACTGAGTTGGCCAATATTTGCTTTGGATAATGTGTCAGCATTATGAATTCAAAACTGCTGACAAATGGTACTAGCACCACCCTGAAGCTGTAACTGAGTGAGAAAATATAACTAGTCTTTGAGACTTTCCAGTATGTATAGACTGAACCATCAACAGAAATAAACCAGACATCGTGAAAGACAAAGGCAATAGAGTCTGTTCATTGATTGACATGTGCAGACCCTGTGACCATAATATCTTGGCAAAAGAAAGCTCAGAAAATAGGAATATTTGCTAACTGAAATCGAAAAGATGTGGCATCTAAAGACGGTTACAATACCAGTGATTGTAGGAACACTTGGAATGATCCAAAAAGGAACTGAAAATTATTTAAGAATGATCCTTGGCTTACCATCCATGCAGGAAGTGCAAAAGATTGCCTTAACTGGTACGTCACACATATAGAGAAGAGCATAGTCGTTGTAAATTTTCTTTCCATTTTCCTCCATTTTATTTGTATTCTTTCTATTTTTTATTTTTTTCCCTTTTTCTCTCTGTTTTACCCGTTTTTTCTCTGTCACATGCCTCTGTAAATAAACAATCTGATGTGCTTGCTTTAATGCCCTACTAATGAATACAGTACGTTTCTCTGCCCTCGGTGTCAGGAAGACACTCGGCAAATAATAGAAACAATTCAAAGAAGATACTAATGAAAATGATAGTAGTAGTAGTAGTGGTGGTGGTGGTGGTGGTAGTAGTAATGGTAGTAGTAGTAGTAATATGAGTTAGGTTAAGAAAAAGATAACCTAGGATTGAGACAACAAAATAACATTAATCAGAATCGCAAATAGATACAGTGTTTTCGATAATTTTAGTCGAAGGTCACAGGCGGATATGTAACAATGTAAAATACTCTGGCTCGAGTTTCGTGCACTCTTAGTGGAATACAATTAAATATGTACATTGGTAATATACATGAACAAGCGGATACGTACACACACTAACGAGTATATAGTTAGTCATACATATATACATACGACACATACATATATGTGTGTGTGTTTCTGTGTACATATATATCCATATATATACGCACACACACTCTTACAAATATATATGATACCTGTCTATATAGCTATATCGCACTCTCTCTTTCTCTGTCTGTATATATATATATAAATATATATATATAGAACATTGTGTTACGATGAGTATAAACAACACGTCCGCACAATATGCTGTGAACTATAGAGAAACAAACCAGATGTACATAAGCATATTATATAAGTGTATCTCTTCCCATTGTTTTTAACATATGATGCTAGCTAGCACGTATTAGAAATATGGTCTATGAAGTTTGGTAGCAATTGAACGAAACACTAGCACGACAGTAAGTCTATGTATACAGAGATACGTGCATAAATGTCCTTGTATTTACATATATATATATATATATATATATATATATATATAAGCATTTGGACATGATACATAATATATACCTATATATGTGTGTGTGTGTGTGTGTGTGTGTGTGTGTGTGTGTGTGTGTGTGTGTGTGTGTGTGTATCAGGAATACACAGGAAGGAAGGCGAAAAGATAGGTAGATTGAACCCTCTTAACTAGGAAATAGCCTGGCTATGGAAAATGAAGAAGGTGAAGATAGTGCCAATTATTGTTGGGTCTTTGAGGACAGTATCCAGTACCAGAAGGCATCATGGGGAATGTAAAGGAGATTGGAATGGAGTGCCCAGTAGAAATGTTACAAATGTTTTACCTCCTTGGTGCGGCCAGAATAATCATGAAAGTATTAGATAGCTGAAAAGAACGGATAGCCTGGTACGGTAGGCTGCATGTAGCAAGCCCGGTTCTTGACATATCTTGTCCACGGACAAACAAATATGCCTAAAGACAACACCTCCACCTTAGCAAAGGCGAAGTTAATAAACAGTGGTAATATACAAAGAGGACAGAAATTTCTAGGTAATTGGTTTCACATCCCCAAACGCTGAGAAAGTCAATATAAAAATGTTTAGAGAAAATGGCCAAACACCACCACCACCACCACCTTGCTACTGAGTTACAGAGGTAGGGAAATGCGGGTAAAATGTACCCCTAGGTGCATCATAACTATAGCTAAATATTTGAACAAATAGATAGAGGACATAGATGTGAAACCGTAACATTAAGGAAGATTCTCCGCTTGCAAGGTTAACCGTTGTAGGCCGATGTAAGGAATGTTTTGCCAAAAGCCAAGCCTACTGGGTGCAAATAAAATAAATAATAAATATTGTTATTATGATAAATGATAGATAATAAATAATAATAATGATTATAATAATAATGATAATAAAAATAATAATAGTTATTGTTATTGTTAGTATTATTATACTTACTAATATTTCTATTATTATTATTATTATTATTATAATAATAATCAATAATAACAATTAAGAATAATAATGATAATGATAAAAATTATTATAATAGTAATGATAATAATATTAACAACAAGAATAACGTGCACTTCATATATAGCCTGCAACGAATTTATATATGATAGTCAAATAGAAAGAAGACAATACAACAATGTTGATATAGAGAATAGTTTAACAGAGGAATATCAACATCGTAACATAATCAAATCGACAACGTTTAAGGTTTTTGCCATCAGCATTTTGGATTCAATTTCTTTATTAAAATGAAAACAATGAAATATTATTTGACATCTTCTTGCTCACTAAGACGTTTACAATTGTACACATACACACACATACACACACACATATACACACACATACACACATATATACATATATATATGCATGGTGATCGCTTATCAGCTTTAAGTTCATAATATATATAGATAGATATTAAAAAATACTAAAAAATACTTTCCTGCTGCTGCTTGTATGTGTCTGTTAAATTATTCATTATATTAACACTGTTTTCTTGGTTTCTATTAAGCTATGACATACACACGCACACACATATGGTTATATAAAAAGGCATACGTGTATGTATATAAATATATATGTATATAAATATATATGTATATAAATATATATATTTATGCATATGTATATACATATATATATGTATATATAAATATATGTATCTGAATATATGTGTATATATATATATATATATATATATATATATATATATATATATATATATATATATATATATACAGATATCTATATAATATATATATATATATATATATATATATATACAGATATCTATATAATATATATATATATATATATATATATATATACAGATATCTATATAATATATATATATATATATATATATATATATACAGATATCTATATAATATATATATATATATATATATATATACAGATATCTATATAATATATATATATATATATATATATATATATACAGATATCTATATAATATATATATATATATATATATATACAGATATCTATATAATATATGTATATATATACAGATATCTATATAATATATGTATATATATACATATATATATGTATGTATATATATGTATGTATATATATGTATGTATATATATGTATGCATATATATATATGTATATAAATATATCTATATATATGTATCTGTATATATGTATATCTGTATACATATAAATATTATATATATATATATATACATATATCTGTATATATATATGTATGTATATATATGTATGCATATATATATATGTATATAAATATATCTATATATATGTATCTGTATATATGTATATCTGTATACATATAAATATTATATATATATATATATATATATATACATATATCTGTATATATATATATATGTATATGTATAAATGTATATATACATATATGTATATTTATATGTATATATATGTGAATATACATGGGTATATATATGTATATACATACATATACAAATATATGATTGTGTGTGTAGAATTGTAAAATGCTTAGTAAGCAAGCAAATTTCAAATAATGTTTCATTGTTTTCATTTTAATAAAAATAACGACCAAAAAACATTAAATCGAAGATGCTGATGGGAAAACGTTATATATTATCAATATCATTTTATTATGACGTTCAGAATGAAACAATTGGTTATTCATAAAAAAAAAAAAATGATGTACTAAATATAGATTTCTTACAATTATCACTTTAACTAATGGCACAAATGCTGTTATTGGCAATATTTTTAATAATGTTATCGCCGAGGTCGGCTTTGATTCTCATCGTTTTGGAGACGATACAAATAAATACTAGTTGAGCACGGGGACTTATATCCTGCTCCGAAATTGCTGGCTTTGTGCAAAAATTTGAGACCATTATTATCACATGCAATAGCAGGTGTAATATTTGTAGTAGTAGTAGTAGTAGTAGTAGATGTACTAGTATTTGTAGTAGCAATAGTAGTAGTATGAGTTAGGTTAAGAAAAAAAAATCTAAGTTTGAGACGACAAAATAACAATAATCAGAAAGTCAAATAGATATTTTCAATAATACTATTCGGAGGTCACGGGTGGATATGTAACAATGTGAAATACATTGGCTGGAGTTTCGTGCACTTTTAGTAGAATACTTTTAAATATGTTAATTGTTAATATACATGAACATGTAGTCGAGTCTCCATATTACTAATAGTCTTATATTTTCTTTTTCGCAAAATTATAATTTTTTTCTTAAATTGTAATTCAATTCGTCCGTCTTTATTCTCGTCTATTTACATTAGCGCCTGAACCTAACGCGATAATGAACATTATTCAGCACACTCATTCACACATGCACACACACAAACATACACACAGTTATATACATCAAATTGTCATATAATGAGTTTCTGAGAAATTTTGATACTTGAAATTCTCACTCCTTCCAATTTGTACCTGGTGGTAATTGCCACCGTAAGATTCTTCTAACTTCTCTGAAACGGGAGAAAATATCACTGGTTTCATTATTTCCTTTGTGATTTCTCCTTCAAATACACTGCGTTATCCACTCTAGAGTTGCTCACCGTATCTAATTGTTAGTTTGATTCTTAAACATATGGGGAATAAGTGTGTCCTACACACCACTGACAAACACAAACATCTACACACGTTCACATATATATAAAGTCCTACACATCACTAAATCTTACATATATGTATTATATCTATCTATCTATCCCTCTCTGTATGTATTTGTGTATGCATGTATGTATCTATCTATATATCTACATTTCTAAATGCATACATATATTCATTTGTGTGTGTGTATATATATATATATATATATATATATATATATACATGTATGTGTGCATGCACGCACGTATATATACAGTGTGCGTAAAAGCGATGAATATATATATATATATATATATATATATAAATTTATTAATAAGGGTAGAAATTGATATTAATCAATTAGAACCAGCGGTCTAGCATATTAAAAATAAATCTGAAGATTAAAATTATATTACATACAAAAATAAGAGGAATGACCAGCAAAAGTGGACTCCTATATGGTAGAAATAGATGCCGAATCATCTAACCACGAAAAATATGTTCTCAGTAAAAATTTAGCGACACAACAGTCTGTAGCATATAGGAGTCCACTTTTGCTGGTCATTCCTCTTATTTTTGTATGTAATATATATATATATATCCGATAGAAGGTGTGTTTTAATATCTTGACTAACACTCATCCATTATTCATTTACATAAACAAGAGCAGAAGGATTAGTTTGTTTTCCTATTTTCAATAGTCAACTGCACCATTTTTTGATCAGGATAAAACCTCTTAAAATATTATCTGCTGCAGACCGAGATCGAATCATTTCTATTACGGTCGAGGAAATCCGTGTTTGAGTTTTCTGCTGCTCTTCAGCTGATGTTTAAAAGGTGAGCTGCTCGTCCACGGTCGTAGATGCAATTCATCAAAGAGTGTTCAATGTTTGGAAAGAACTTCACATTTTGTGTCGAGAAGTGTTTGGATGCAACCACTCTTTAGCGTCGCAATATGTATCTGAAATTTGCGATTGCTCGTGCGGTTTCCGAAATTTAACCCGTACAAGGTGTGATTTGAACCCGTGTCATAGTAGTTTCTGCTCCACAGCGGCCAAGTACAGAGACGGCAGAAAGAGACTTAACAGAGACAGGTTCGATATGATACTTCGTAAAAGATTTTTTCAGGGCTGTGTGTGATGTTACAGCAAATATTCATTATTAGAGAATGATTGTGAGAATGGTTGTGTGGACAAGAATTTGCTGAATGTCCCTTTTAGAAGACAGTACTCCAGAATAGCAGCAAATAAATGAATGACACAAGTAAAATATTAAAAGAGTTCACGTAAGCCTTCAAAGCTTCACCTTGTATGAATGCGTTTTCTTCTCAAGGGAATTATTTCATACGTGTTCCTGTTTTGTCTTCTTTCTCCTTTTTAGCAAATGTAAAATCACGAAAGCATTTTCCATTATAAGTTTTCGAAATGTTTGGATAAAGTGGAATTGATGATGCACTTCCATGCAGAAATGCCAATGCTTTATAATGTTATCTTTTTTTGGGTTTGTGATGCCGTATAGGAATTCTTCGATTTGACTGGTCAAAGTGATTTTAGGAAGTCGATTCATTTACCTGTATGTCTATATATTTGCATGCACATACATACACACACACACCATCATAGACATGCATTTGCATAGATATATTACATATACAAATAAATACATATATATACATACGCACAGAAATACACACGCACATATATATGTATACATACAAAAACACACACACACTTACGCATATATATATATATATATATATATACTTACACACACATATGCATACATACATACATATATTGAAACGGAGAACGTTATATAAATTGAAAAGTGTATTTTCTTGACATTATTTTTCTGATTTTAGGCTCACATTGCAACCATGCCAAGATAAAAATGAACTAAATAGCAAGTGTGAAGTTCTTAGCAAATTCATCAACTTCTCACATGAAATACCCGTCACATTATCAGACAGAAATCTTTCTATCACTTTACAGTATGCAAAACGTGAAGCATAATTCTAAAACTGTACAGATATATATATGTATGTATGTATATTTATGCGTCCCAGTACGGCTTGTCCATCTGGACTGGTATGACTACGGCCCCATAACTTTTCGGCTCGGCATTAAATAGCCGATAGAATAAGTACCAAGCATAGACACAAGCTAGTATTGGTGTTGACCTTCAGTCCGGCCACAATCAATATACCTTCGTGGTGGTGCTCCAGCGTGGCCGCTGTCCAATGGCTGACACAAATCAAAAATAAGTGTCATATGTAGAGAGATATGTTCACTAATAACTTGATACTAATTATTCGTATGACTATTAGCAGAGCTGTTTGTGACTTCTCCATCGTTTTCAATGCATTGCCTATTATCGATGAGTCACAGCTTCATTTTCTACATGCGTCACGTAAATCGATATAATCAATTGATGTCGAATATTTCCGTCATTTTTTATTTTCGTTTCTCGCAGACAGGCTGAAAGTAGTACCCCACAGAAGACGTCTTTTCATATTCGCTTTAGAAACCCATGGCTTCTTCCTGACTTTACAGCCTTTCATATCATACTCTACAAGCCTTCTTCTAACAGTTCTATTTGATATTTGTGAAGTATTTGCCTCGTTGAAGCCCGCATAGAGCTCCGACAATGTTTTACTTCTGTTTCTGAGCAACTGACGGATGAAGGATCTATCATCACGGGGTGATGTAACCTTTTGTCTGCCGGTTCCTTGTATTGTCTTCACACCTTTTGTCTCTCTGAAGCGCTTGAGAGTCGTGTGCACGCACATCAAGAAGATTCCATCTTCTGAGTAATTTGCCTGTCAGACTCTATCTTCATGATGAGCTACGATTTGACCTCGTTTACACTCACTCATCATCCCTGTTTTAGGCATTTTACTGTTTATTAACTGTATCTACAACATATTTTAGCATAAAACTCAGAAATAATCAAGGAAATATAAGTTAATATTGGACGTTGGTCAAACACATGATTGGCTGCATATGTCCAGTACAGTATAAAAGTGGTAATTGGTGCTAAAGGAGGGTCAACCAGATATTAAAACTAATGCATATCCTGAAATATACCATAATCTACTCCGTGCACGAGTTTCGTTAACATTGAAATAGCAGAACTCCAAAATATTTGGGTGGCCTAATACTTTTCTCCAAGGCTGTATTAGTGTGTATATATAAACACACACACACACACACACACACACACACACGCACGCGCACACACACACACACACACACACACACACACACACACACACACACACACACACATATATGTTAAAGTCTGTCATACCGGCCATGACGAAGGGATGTAGCCCTGAAACTCGAGTCGCCTTTATATATATATATTTGATCCTTTATATTGAACACTCAATATTTCATCTACATTCAGTACTTTCTTTCATGGTGCCATCCATTTTTATTTTATTTTATTTTATATTGTATATTGTATATTATATTATATATTGTATATTCCATATTCTATACCCCACATTAGTTCTGCAGGAATATAAATAAAACATAAAAAACAGACAGTGTTGGAACTCTTTTAAGCAAAATAATATATATATATATATATATATATATATATATATATATATATATGTTGTGTGTGTGTGTGACTTGATTCTTGAAGTGTACAGACGTGTTTTTCTTCCCTCTGCCAAAGTCAGTAGCGAGCTACACAGTCACAAACCCAGACTGACCGCCTATATATATATATATATATATATATATATATATATATATATATATATATATATATATATATATATGTATGTATGTATATATATTTGTAACCACGTGTGTACATACTAACTCGTAAGTACGATTTTACTTAGCAACAGATTATACCTTAAACAAACAAGCAAATAACCCAAAACTCATTCCCATGAAAGAGAATACATCTATATATACAGTTCTTTTATATCTTCAGATAATCTAATCCTCACACACTTAAGAAAGAATATATACATATATCTCAAAAACAAAACCAAGAGAAGTGATGAAAAAGAAGGGAGAAAAAAAACTATGGCGACTAACGAGACTAACTAGGTGATAATGAAATTGCCCTCCTAATAAGCAGATGGTCTTCTCTCTCCTACACAGAAGCCATAAACACTCAATGTCTAAATGAGATTGCGGAAAAAACAGCTCAAATACTCAACACGCGAACTGTTAAACAAATTCGCAGCAAACTTAAAACACGTGCAAGTTTCTTTCAAGCTAATTCGGGGTCATTTTGAAAACCTTCGATATATTTTCTTTTTAAATATTGGTTAAGCACAACAACGACAACAGCCATAAAACAATGGACAGCAACAAGATATACACCACCACCACCAACAACAACAACAAGAACCAGGAAAATAAGAACAACGCCTCTGGTAGTTATCCTTCTCTCTTTCTCTTTCATTTTACCTCTCACTAGCACTAGCGGCACTGCACTCTCTCACCCTCTCTGTTTCTCTCTCATACGCTCTCTCTTCCCCTATATCACCCCACTTCCACTAGCTTTTCATCCACGAGATAAATATTACTTCACGTCGTTCACACCCCTCTCTCTCTCTCTCTCTCTCTCTCTCTCTCTCTCGCTCTCTTCCTCTCTCACTCTTTGTCTCTATCTTCAAGTAAGCACGTGACAGCATAACGCATTTCGGTGTATTAATATATAATGTTAAACCTGAACTCAACACTTTAAACTCTTGCCTCGAATTCAGGCGACAACTGTTCAAACTCGATTGTGATGCTAAAATCATATTTGCTAACTTGGATCTGGTATCAAGCTTCTATTTATTGGTTTAAATTTTGCGTTGGTCGATTCTCTGCTGTTTTTTCTGCTTGAAAACTGAATATTCTTTGAAGATTTTTATTCCTCCTATTCAGGTTATTCCATCGACATTTAATTTTTCATTTAATCTTTTTTTTTTGTTATGATATGTTTATAAAAGTGATATGTTATATTAAAAAGTTGTTTTGATTTTGAGTAAGATCAACAGTTAAATAAAGTAAGACTATTTCTATAGTAACGATTAAACACTTCTATATTTAAGACATGAGATATTATATACATTATTTCCATTATTTACATTTGACGGATATTTATCATCTTGTTTGTTGTTATATACAGTCATCGACATAGGCAACCATAATGCTAACAACAAACAAGATGAGGACAAATATCCGTCAAATGTAAATAATGTAAATAATGTACATACTACTCCATCTCTTAAATATAGAACTGTATTATCTAATCGGAACAGACCCAACATAAGAATTCAATGGAGATATATAGAGAAACTCCATCAAAAACTTGATCGTCTTTCAAACCATCTAACTTTCCTGTGTAGATCTAGAGACTCAAAGCTAATATAGCACCTGGCCTGAATATAATGACAACAGTGGATTTATTATAAAGCTAGAATAGTAGCGGAAAGGGTAGGACATGCCATCGTCGGTGAGAGGATCCATTACAACCTTTGGAAAAAACATTAACTAAGTAACGAAAAAAAGATATACAGTCATCTACATAGGCGACGGTAGTGTTAACAATAAACAACATGAGGACAAATATCCGTCAAATGTAAATAATGTAAGGAATGATTTTATCGTGGCTGAGAGTCGATCTCAGAGAGTGCTTATATTAAATGTGCATCAAATGTAGTTAAAGTTGGAATTTTTCCTGTCTCGCTTTACCTCTGAAAATGCCTGTCTTTATGAACAATTTCATGTGTGCGTTAATTGAATGGTTATATATATATATATATATATATATATATATATATATATATATACGACAGACTTCTTTCGGTTTACATCTAGCAAATCCAATCACAAGGCTTTAGTCAGAATGAAGCTATAGAAGAAAACTGTTGCCTAAGGTGCCACACTGGGACTGAACCCAGAACCATGTGGTTGGTAAGTAGGCTAGTCACCATACAGCCACACCTGCGCCTATATATATACAGAGAGAGAGAGAGAGATACACATACACCCATATAAATATGTATGTGCGTCTTTGTGTGTGTATGTGTGTGTGTTTTACGTCTCAAGAATTTCTAGAGAACGTAAAATAATTTGGTTTTAACGTATAAACTCAAAGTAGATCAGAAGATAAACGTAACAGTTGCTCGCACACTATCGGTTATATCATTATATCTACATCAAGTTCCACTGTTAATGACCGACACAGACATACACACATATACAAACATACACACACACATATACATACACACACAGATAGACAGATACACACACACACATACAAACACACACATATATATGTATATATATTAGTGTATATAAGTGTTGCTGTGTATGTGTAGAGAGATGCATAAAAAGATTTAGCATATGGGTGTATTTGGTATTTTCCATTGCTTCCAAAGTTATTTTTTTCCTTGGCTCAGAGTGTACTTGTGGTGCATGATTATAAAGTATTTTTCAGGGTTGCATTAGGAACAGACTCCATTATTATTTATGTCTGATGTTGCACATTCTGTTAAATCTTATTTTATGTTTACAGATGAGGTTTTTAAAGTCCCTGCTAGATATCGACGTGTCCATTGCGTTTCCTTTTGATAGGTTTCGGAAAGATTTTGTATGTTGTTTGTAACTGTCTTTGTAGTTTCCACCTGTGGCTACGATCTCATGTTTTCGTTGGTCAAACTAGTGATATTATCGCTTTGTAGACTATGATCTGTTGTAAACAAGGTAAGCAGTACATGGTTTCAGTATTAACTCATTCTCCATTCAACAGACACATACACACGATTTCACCTGCACACCAGAAAATGTTCACCTCATACACGATTTTCAATGAATTAATTTATATGCAAGTATATATCAATATGAACACACATACGTGCACACATATATTTACGTATATGTATAATTATCCATATAATTATATATATATATATATATATATATATATATATATGTATGTGTATATATATATATATATTATATATATATATATATATATATGTATGTATATATATATATATATATATATATATATATGTATATATATGTATATATATATATATATATATATTATATATATATATATATATATGTATGTATATATATGTATATATATATATGTATGTATATATATGTATATATATATATGTATGTATATATATATGTATATATATATATGTATGTATATATATATGTATATATTATATATATATATATGTATGTATATATATATATTATATATATATATGTATATATATATGTATATATATATATATATATATGTATGTATATATATATATATATATATATATATATGTATTATATATATATATATATATATATATATATGTATGTATATATATATATATATATATATATATATATATATATATACATACATATATATATATATATATATATATATATGTATATATATATATATATATATATATATATATATATATATACATACATATATATATATATATATATATATGTATATATATATATATATATATATATATATATATATATATATATATATATATATATATATATATATATATATATATATATATATATATAGTATATATATATATATATATATATATATATATATATATATATATATATATATATATATATATATATATATATATATATAGTATATATATATATATATATATATATATATATATATATAGTATATATATATATATATATATATATATATATATATAATATATATATATATATATATA
>NC_142954.1:24009463-24031963 GCF_046866305.1 Octopus bimaculoides
TGCTATTGTATGTTCGTGTGCATGTCTATGTGTTTCTGTCTTAGTATATGCGTGTGTAGGATTTTCATGTAGTTATAATGAAATGTGATAAGGGCCATCTAGCTAATCGAGGCGTAGTAGCGTCGGATGTCATCGGGGAATAATCTTAGTATACGTTATCTGAACTCGGTTACATGTTATTTTATCGCATGCAAACCAGCAGCGAGATATCTCCAATCTTCTCAGCGTTCAGTCTCAGAATCCAGGAAACTAGTAATACAATTGTTAGGCATTTCATCAACTTTTCCACACAATTATCGTCCCTCTAATTCAGAGCCTACAGTAAATAAACTATGGTACGGTTAATACGGATCATTACGTAATTAAATGCATAATTAAATTTTCATCTTATCAATAAATAATACGTTTTAAGGATTATATGCTGCTATGTAAGGATTAAGTTCTAGATTAAATTACCTTACCAATGGAATGGTGATCCATGTAAGATGATGTCTGGATGTATTGCACTGAATCGTAATTCATAGGGATTCTTTACTAGATTTTTCTTATCAGAACCCGTATAACTGACTGATAACAACTTGGCGTTAATTATTTAGTTAATTATAAAATTATGTGCATAGCAAAGGGGGTAATGTGTCTGTATCATTAATACGCCGGACAACATGTTAAGCGGTGGGTTTTTTTTTTCATTTCTCCAATTTTACATTGAGTTCAAATGCCGCCGAAGTTGATTGTAACGTCCGTTGTTGAATCTTTTAAAATTATGTCTTTAATGGATTCACGTGCAGTCTGCAGAAAAGTATAAAAAAATTGTAAATCTATGCAAACATATATCGGAATGCTTTTAGCCAAAGAGAAATACTGAGGGTTCCAGCATTTCGACACATGACACTCATTCTTTTATACCACATGTGGCCTTCTGCAATGCAGAATCTCGTGAGCAAAGTCACACGGCTTTTCCTTTGGTTACTACTACAAATAAATTCATGCATGCATCGATACTTCAATACGCACATAAATGCATGCTTGTATATATACACATATACATACACAAATAAATGTGTATGTGTATATATGTATATGTAAATACATATGTGTGTATATATATATATATTTATGTATATGAAAATATATGTATGTATAGTTGGAATTTACAAAAACACAAAACAAAACATGAAGACGGGTGTGTAAACAACAAACAGATGTATTAGTTTAACGCTCAGGAAAGTGAGAAAGTCTTTTATGTTTCAAGCATGTGTGTGTGTGTATATATATATATATATATATATATATATATCGATATGTGTGTGTGTGTGTGTGTGTGTGTGTACTCTACGCACGGTCTTTCAATGTTTATAATCTGTATCTGTTTTTTGGGTTACGAAATAAGATAGACAAACGTGTATTTACTTTATATACATGAATATTTTATTTTTACTGGTTGCGTTGGCGAGTGCAGCATATTGATGATAGTGATGATATATCAAATATTTATCAAATGTGAGCACTAACAGAAGTTGGTGCAACCAATAAATGTCAGTCTTCAAGCATTCCGAGAAGCAGACAACTACGACTTTGGCGGGACACAAATGTTGTCTGAACGCAGAGTGATTTACTAAAACATGATGTGACGCTGTGTTAGGGAAGTCAATGTCATATGCAAATTGATGTAAAAACTGCAGCTTAAAAAAACTCCAATGTACGTTTTCAACTCTACGCATGGAAGATTTACGAGATGTCACCAGACTCATAGATTCATATTAGCTTACTTAAACTCTAACCCCCAGAAATACAAACCTACTGTGCAATCTTATTGTCAAGATCACATTATATTTTTTCTTTTATTTCTGCTTTTGTTATCTACGCTTCTTGTTTTTTTTATCAATGCGATGTTAAATAATTTATTACACTCTATGTTTATGAATTCGTTTGGGTATCACCTTATTCAAGTTCTATCACTGATTTCGCGTTGATGTGTTTGTTTAGATACATACAGTGATAGTTTATGAGCATGTGGTTATTCAATTATACAGACAATATCCTCATCTAAACCTCACATTCTTATCTCCCGATCTCTCTTGTAATATTTAAATGTCAGCTATGTATTTCTTACACATACACAACAATACAAGGAGTAAACCTATTTGACCGTTTCACAGAAGCATAAAATTACAGCTATGGATTTTTCCTTTCATTATGATATATCATAGGTTGCAATTTTCCACGTATTTTCCAACTGTCTGTGAGATTTCACTGGATCGATATTTTCAACTATATTCTTGATCACAAAACCAGGAGTTTTTGACAAGTGGAATCTACCAAGGTTCAAATGTGACCTACTTTTACATGGAACAAATGAAAGATTGGATGCATTTTATCTTGTATACAATGATTAGACAGTAAACATTTAATTTATGAGAAGCGAGTTCCCCCACTGGTTCTTCGCGTATATGGTCGGACAATATATATACACACATATACATACGTACATATGTATATATATATATATATGTATATATATATATATATATATGTATATATATATATATGTATATGTATGTGTATATATATAGATATATATATGTGTATATATATAGATATATATACTGTGGAAAAGTGCCGTAAGGTCAAAACGTTGCATTTTCGGAAAACGAAAAAATATTTTCACAATTTCATAGTACACCACTGTACTAAACTTTGACAATTCCTGATATATTGGCATCTGAAGCAGGTGGAGATACGATAGTTTGACCGAAAGAACCGGCTATTGCGAGCAAAAGTCAATATTGAAAAAAACGCGTTTGGCCAAATTCGGACCTTACGACAGTTTAACATAATAGTAACGATATCTGTATATATATATATATATATATATATATATATATATATATATATAATAAGATCTGGTAATTAGTCATATATTAATATATTAATTAATATCGATTAATTATACACACACACACATATATATATATATATATATATATATATATATAAGCATGTCCATACGTTTTGGCTGTGTGGTAAAGACAGTTTCGACCGAATCAATGTAACAGCAAATCTCTTATTGAAATAGTTTAGGAGTTTGGCGTATTTACCTTTTGAGAATAATATATAATTGCATGCATGTAGTTGTATAGACGTACGCGTCTGTAAATATACATCAACGCGTCAATTTCTAACAAGAACATTCATAGATTTCAACATTCAGAATGAAGCTCAGAGAATGGTATGCTCTTATATTTTTCTCGTGGACTGTCTCTGTCTGTGACCTTTCCTTTGTCGGATGCAAAGTCCTTTACAGCATCAACTCTAATACAAACACAAACAATATTGTATGAATTCTAGCCCCATTATCTCTGCAGCAAATGGTGCAGACGAGTGTGTGAATGATATTAATAACACTTCTCCTGCTTTTTGTGATTTTAGTCAACTATTTCAGCATTTTGTTCAATATGAGGGAAAATGTTTTCGACATTTTTGAAATCTTCCATGCAATTACGAGTAATTCACCCAGCTATTGTATGGTATGCTTTCACGGAATTCATGTTGTTGGCTGCTGCTGTTGTTGATGATGATGTTGTTACTACTACTACTACTACTACTACTACTACTACTACTACTACTACGATGACAACGACGACGACGTTCTATATTCATAAATGTCTTGTAAACTTGTATTTCAACTGGATATCTACCACGTCACTTTGAAACACTTCCAAATTATATATATATATATAAATACAATGTTTATATACCAAAAAGATTTTCTAACATTTTTCTAACATTTTTCTTACATTTTTCTGACATAATTTAAATATATACTTTAACCATATAACACAAGCCTTCTGTAGTTTTTTCACTCTTATTATCTTTTATATATACATATATATATATATACATATATATATATATATATATATATATATATATATATATACATGCATATATACAGAGGGAGGGAGAGAGTGAGAGAGAAAAAGAGAGTGGGATAGGTTGAAAGGTATATACATATGTATATATGTTTATATTTGTATATATTATATACATACATATATGTGTATTTGTGTGTGTATATATATATATATATGTATATACATATATTTATATATATACATATATCAATGTGTGTGTATATATATGTGTATATATATATGTATATACATATATTTATATATATATACATATATCAATGTGTGTGTATATATATGTGTATATATATATATATATATATATATATATATATATATATATACATACACACATACGTATAGACATGCATATTCTTGCAAAAAGGCTGAACTTTTAATTGGACGGGTATAGTTACACATTCATGTACGCATAGGTACAGCTAAGCTCTCTCTCAAAAACACACACACGATTCCTCATACACACATATTCATACCTATATTGAAATTAACGCATCCATTTGAGGCTTCGTTATCTATTATAACTCATGCAAGTAGATAAAATATCTCATACACCTTTTTGGGGGCACACAACGCTGTCAGATATGAAACTTTCGCATGCTTTGCACATGTATTGTTACACATAAGTCAAAATGACACAAACACATACATACCTGTACGCATATATGAAAATACATATGTATACATCTATGAGTATGTATATGCACATATTTATATATGTGTGTTTGATACACAGATACACACACATATATGTTTATGGCGACACGTGGGATGGAGAGTCGCTGAAGAGGTCACAGGCTTTCTTTAACCAGATACCTCATATAACATCACCTTACAAAACGCTTCTGCATTTAGGGATTCACTACAATCATACGTATAGTCTTCCACCGAGGAATTGATATTGGACAGGTCGAAAAGATCTTTCTGAGCAATAAAGTTACTCGTATATTCCACTTCCCGTCTCTATCATTAGTTTTGTACTCAAATATGACTAAGGAATTCCTGAGGTAGATCCAGCGACGATTGTCTTAATACCGTGGATGATGTCAGGAAGCCATAGGCAGTGAACGTGCTTCATTGGGTAACTAGTGGATACATACCCAACACTTAAATAATTTCTTATATATATGTATACATACATATATATATATTCATATATATATATATATATATATATATATATATATATATATATGTGTGTGTACAGGTGTGTGTGTACGTGTGTGTGTGTGCGTGTATATATGTATATATACATGTTTTAGGACGTATATATGATTGTAAATACGTATATATATATATATATATATATATATATATATATATATATGTACAATCACATACACACAAACACACACATATACGTTTATGTATGTGTATATACATACATGTATATATATATATATATATATATATATATATATTACGTTTTTGTCTGTGCCTGTGCTTGTGTCTATTTCTTTGTGTGTGTGCGTATTATTTTGTGCCTGTGTGCGTGCGTGCACCTCCGCGTGCGTGCACCTCCGCGTGCGTGCACCTCCGCGTGCGTGCACCTCCGCGTGCGTATTTGCTGTCAGGACATTTCACACAGTTTTCTTCCTTGCAGAATTTCCTCCAATCCATCTTTGTATTTCGAAATAATTGAACATCTGTTCCCTATCGATTTATAACTATGAATCCGGATTATATGTTTTGTTTTCTATAGCTCATTGTTCCTGTGTATAAATTACACGAAAAATGGTTAGAATTCTTCCGCTTCTTAGAGATTTACAAATCCATACATTGTTACGTCTTCATTTTCATGCTCAACACATTCGATTTGCGATCTGATCAGCGTAATGATCAGATCGCAATTCTGATGAAGCCGAAGATGATGATACTACTACTACTACTACTACGACTGATGATGATGATGATGATGATGATAATAATTTCTACTAGAGGTACGGGGGAGAATCACAAACTGGAGCTGCATAAGTTCCCACTGCAAAATGCTCTGAAAAGGTTTTGGTCAACCCGAGTTTATTGTAGAAGGCACTTACACAAAATGCCACACAGTGGGACTGAACCCGGTACCTGGTGGTTGGCAGGGAAACTTCTTACGACTCACACAGCCAAAAGATCTTCAAATTTGTTTACCGAATCAGCGTCTCCACCACTGATCGGAGATAACTATCATCATCAACATCGTCGTCATCATCATCATCAATATTGTATTACTTTAATACTGAACCCGCAATTTATAGTTTGTAATTCAAACCGGATTTTCATTCTTTTTTTTTCTTTTTTTATTGAGCTTAGTAAAGTAAAGAATCTTGCAAACGAAATACAAAACAGAAATAAAATTTTTAAAAAAAATGTACATATTTAAAAAAACTATATATATATTATAGCTGGAAGGAGAATTTTCGATTCCATTTCCATTTAATACAGTTGCAGATTATGTATTAATGATGAAATTATGGCTAAGAAATAAAAGAAACAATGGAAGGAAAAAAAACACAGTTCAAACAATGAAACGCATACGAAAATAAATTATCGATAGTTTATAAACTAGAATAAAATTTTTCTATGTACAAAAATTTACAAATATATAAAACAGATCGAAAATATTGGGAATCGTAATCGAATAGATTTAATTGGAACTAATGAGGAATATGCTTGGCTATTCCTTAGATAATAATATAAACCAGATATTGAGTGTAATACGATGCTTCATTTACTAAATTTAACATGAAGTCCTCAGTGAAATACATGTAAACAAACGGAGAACACCACCAAATGAAAGATGGTTCTTGTTTCTGTTAACATAATTCTATTGAACAAATGCAGCGTTAGTTACAAAAGTTTAATCGACTGATTAAATACGCAGCATCGCCTGTATATATATCTCTGATATTAGCATCTGTTTCGATATATATCTGAAACGTCTCACGTTCCCTGCCTTAGATAAATTGATATAGATAGATAGATAGATAGAGAGGATAGGTAGATAAATAGATAGAAAAATACATAGGCAGATAGATAAAGTTATTGATTGATGGTAAGAAAGACAGATAGTAGATGGTTAGATAGATTTGGAAGTAGGTGGCTAGATTGATTCGTAGTTAGACAGACAGATAGATATCTTACTAGATAGACAGACGGTTAGGTAGCTAGATAGATAAATAGAGAAGAAAAAAAATGGATACATTGATAGATGGACAGATAGACGCGTAGGTAGGCGGATAGATGGATAAATTGATAGATAAATATATGGATACATATCTTGGCAGATGGGAAGATATGTTGTTAGATGAATGAGATGAATATTTAGCTACATGACAACCTAGCTAAATGAGTAGACAGTGCCATGACTGTCCTCATAAATGTATGGATATTCAGAAACACTCGAACACACACTCAAAATAACAAAGACATGTCTCACCCCAATATATATATATATATATATATATATATATATATATATATATATATCTTTGTGTGTGTCAGTGTTTGTATTCACACCAACGCTTGACAACGAAGCTGGTTGATGTCCCCGTAACTTAGTGGTTCGGCAAAAGAGACCGATAGAATTAGTGCTAGGCTTACAAAGGGTAAGTCCTGGGGTCAATTTCTTGGACTGAAACCATTTACAGGGGTGCTGTAGCATGGTCGTAGTCAAATGACTGAAAGAAGTAAAAAAACGCAAAAGGCACAAAAGAATGACTCGAACGCAATTCTGCATATATCTAACAATTATTGTTATGTTTCAAGATACTTAACGTCGACATTACCTGTAGAAACTGATCATGAAGCGATATGTAATTATCTGGCGAAGACCAGCGTTTATACATTTCGTTGTCTATAAACATTTTAAAAAACGCGATGTTATCACCGTATTCACATATTTAAATTACTTGGAAGTATACAGTATACAACTATCTGTAAAGACATCTCATTTGATTCAAGCGAAGTCCGAAGGGTATGTGATTCAGTTGCTGTTTTCTTTCGAGGATCTGCTGTAAACATTTCTTTAAAAGAATAATAATTGATAATTTCTACCTTGGACAGATAGTTAGCTATATATAATCTCTCTTTTGGAGACCTAACGTTTCAGATTAATTCCATTTCTCAATGCTCTGTACTTAAAAGATTTTTCACAGAAGCTCAAATATTATTTACGTGTATATACGTTTCGTATATTTATGTGGTTTGTGTACGTGTATTTTGTGAGTGTGTGTTTGTTTGTGTGTGTTGTTATGTGTGTGGGGGGGGGGTGTATATACATATAGATATGTGAAGCAATTATCTCTTGCCACAGTAGATCTCGGAACACATAAAGACAAACAATAGCATGAAATTATGGGCTGAATAAAAAAAAAAATCAAACTTATTGGACAAAAGAAGCAGAAAGCTACCCGCGGTACCCCCTGTCAAATGTACACGGGGATCTGTGTGCATATGTCTATGTACATTTGAACGTATGTGTATGTAAATATAAATTCACATGTGTGTATATGTGCATGTACATGCGTGTATATGAGTTTGTACATGTGATTATATATTTATGTAAACAGACGTTCACATGTACATAAAACATATACACACAGAGACACGTCTACACGCATACGTAAATACTCACATATATACATTAGTCATAGATACATATGTACATACATGCATGCATACGCATGTACACATATGCATATGGCCATGCTTACATGCACACATACATACACCTATATATGTACATTCTAATATATGTTCTCCAAGGCGGTGCCGCAGCATCACCACAGCCTCTCATAACTGAAAATATAGAAGAAATATATATTTATATAAGGTAGCACTTCCGTTCATCTTTTAAAAAACATCTGAAACAGCTGTAAAGAACAAGAATCCATCTGTTGTTACCATATATATGTTGACATGCGTGCGTCAGTATGAATACTTATATACTTCATTGTAATTACATACAAACGTATGTATCTGTGTAGACACACACACACACACACACACACACACACACAGACACGTACAGAATTACACACCAAAATACATAATCCTATACATATAAATAAAACGAATATGATTGAAGGGAAATACGTCTGAATAATACAAATGGCCGCCGGCATGTACTTGAACAACGAGTACGTCTATGGGTTTATTTAATAGCGTCGGAAATAAATTCTTAATTTATTGAAATTTTCTTTGCTTCCAGAAAAATAGAGAACATTTCACTGATGCCAATGTTATCGACAGAGCAGGATATTATTCACTAAAAATATTACTGATTATAGACATAAGCCGTGTTCTTTGGTTGAGAAATAGGAAACAAATTATTTAGAAACTTAGAAATAATGCCGTAGATATGTTTTCTACCAAGCAATATTATACATAAAAACATACGTATGAATTCATAAACAAATATATATGTATGTATGTACACACACATGTACACACGTACACCTATGCACGCACAAACACACACACAGACGCATATATAAATATATATTTCTTCTTTCTTTTTAAGTTATGAGATGCTGGGGAAACAAACGCCTTGAAGTTTGTAGTCTCAGATGACTCAGCCGAAACAATTCGGTCAGAGGGTGAAATGTTGAAGTTAGTATGATGGATGGAAGTTGATGGAGACGTATATGGAATATGTATATATGTATGTACGTGTCGTGTTGATGCCCTCAGGTGAAGAAGTAGGTTCTCCCAAGACATATAAATAGAAGTAGTCTGGCCGTGGTAGGAGTGTTGAGTAGCAGTTGTTTAGCGGTTGAGTAGAGATCATCCGAAACTGCTAGATAGCAGTAGCTTGAGACACAAATGCACCGAAAACACCTCATAACTTCTTTCCTATAACGTATGCTCTATTCTTTTATTTGCCACTGTATAGATCCACATAGATAGAACAGTGATTATTAACTCACAGAACCGAATGTCCTTATTTCGTCTTCTCGCGCCAGATCAACAAGATTTCCACTTGGAGACAAGTAATTACCGTTCTACCTGCGCGACTGAAATAGGAAATAAACGCGTGCCGTACATATATACCCGTTATATGGGGAAATAATTGTTTTTAACGCCATTCATAATTGACTAGTTAAAATCGTGATAAATCTTAAACCTGTTCTTCAATTACATAGATTGAAATCCGTCCCCACACACACAGCAGGTGACAGTAAATCTCCTATTCAGTTATCGGCTATAGCTTATTAATCTTATCCACCTTGAATTTTAATCAGTTCGCGATAGCCATCACGTATGCGGTCACATGCTTGTGACAACAAACGAGAGCTCTCTAACATGTTTCACATCTCACAGCTCACTGTTTTAAAAGTTATGGATTCATTCGATAAGAACTTTCTGCCGTTGAAATAGATTATATACAGAAGCTATAAAAAATATATGAATGTCAATATATATGTATGTATGTATGTATGTATGTATTACGTATATACGTACGTACGTATGTATGTGTGTATATAATTAAATTAAAACATAGGGTAAAAAATCATATATTAATTAATATCGATTTATTACCAGGAAGCTAGCACATTAAAAGAATCAGAGAGATTCAGAAAAAAATATCTGAGATCTTAGGGGATTAAAGTATATTTTTATATATAACGATGACCACTAAAGTTGACATTTAATGTGCTAGAAATAGACCACATGTGTCTAAGACCTAATTTAAGTCTTAGTAGACACATGTGGTCTATTTTTAGCACATTAAATGTCCACTTTAGTGGTCAACGTTATATATAAAAATAAAAAATATATGTATATATGTGTCTATCTATATATACATACATATGTCGATGGAGGTTGTATACATATATATATACATAAAAGCATACATACCCACACACACACACACACATACACACATATATATATATACATATATATATATATATATAGATGTATTTACATATTTATGTTGTTGTTGTTGGCACTCCGTCGCTTACGACGTCGAGGGTTCCAGTTGATCCGATCAATGGAACAGCCTGCTCGTGAAATTAACGTGCAAGTGGCTGAGCACTCCACAGACACGTGTTCTCTTAACGTAGTTCTCGGGGATATTCAGCGTGACACAGTGTGACAAGGCTGACCCTTTGAATTACAGACACAACAGAAACAGGAAGTAAGCGTGAGAGAAAGTTGTGGTGAAAGAATACAGCAGGGTTCGCCACCATCCCCTGCCGGAGCCTCGTGGAGCTTTAGGTGTTTTCGCTCTGTAAACACTCATAACGCCCGGTCTGGGAATCGAAACCGCGATCCTATGACCGCGAGTCCGCTGCCCTAACTACTGGGCCATATGTATATGCATTATACAAGTAAATGTTCAAAATTTTGCCAGGGCTCAAGAGGCATACAAGGGCCTCACACTATCGATGACTTATGTCAATGATTCTTTCTAGCGTTGGCTTTGCTCGTATACGAGTAAGTAGTATCTATCTATCTATCTATCTATCTATCTATCTATCTATCTATCTACACATATACGTATATATATATATATATATATATTCTTATGTAGATATAGAGATAGAAAGAGAGGAGGGGATTCTGAAGACGCTTACAAGTATCAACACTTTCAAGAATTGTTTCAGAATGCATGGTGTTTTGTCGTAAAAAAGAACAAAACCTATTTATTTTAAAGCATCTGAAACGCTTTTCTGACATTTACATATGGTGTATTCTGTTTAGGATAATGGTTTTATTTTCCTTTTATATTTTCACTTCTTTAATAAATCTGAAATCTTGTGATAAGATAAATCAACAGAATAGACTTATTGTTCTAACAATAAGAAAGTCATCTGGAATCTGTGTTTGTATTCGGCCTCACTACAATACTACTACTACTACTACTACTTATCATTATCATCATCATCATCATCATTATTATTTTTAAGGCGGTGAGCTGACTGATTTCGTAGCGCGCAGGACGAACGAAATGTTTAGCAGTATTTCGCCCGTCGCTACATTCTGAGTTCAAATTCCGCCGACGTAGACTTTGCCTTTCATTGTTTCGGGGACGTTGAAATAACTACCAGTTTTGCACTGGGGTTGATGTAATTGTGTGGCCCTGTTCCCCCAGAATTTTCAAGCCCGTGTTACTAGAGTATAAATAATAATAATTAACACTAGGGTCGATGGAATGGACTTCATCGCTTCCCCCAAATTTGAGCCATGTGCTTCCAGTAGAAAGTATTATTATTATTATTATTATTATTATTATTATTACCATTATTATTAAGGCGGTGAGCTGGCAGAATTGTTAGAGTGCTGGACGCCGTTGCTACATTGTGAGTTCAAATTCCGCTGAGGTAGACATTGCCTTTAATCCTTTCGGACTCGATTAAATAAGTAGCATTTACGTATTGGGATCGTGAACGCCGGGCGAAAAGTAGTCAGCATAATTAAAAACGTCCGAGTCGTGGAATTAAGTGCTGTGTTTATTTCTTTTCATTTGTCTAGCTCGTAAAAATACAGCGTCTTACTAAGTTGAGGATACAGATATAGTGGTAAGACGGTTCGACGTCTATTTTTAGCTTACAAAGGATCCATATAGTGATCTCTCATATTGTTTGTGTTTAAATAATAATAATTTCTTTTGATTCTCTAGGAAACGTATACTCTGTTTATATTGTCTGACTCATTATTCGTATATCTTAATCGTTGCAAATTTGGCAAATTGCGCTTTGTTTGAACTCTTCAGTGAGAATAATAATGTTTCTCCAAATGTTATTACATTTTTTTGCTCGTGGGTGCGATAGACAACGTCGTAAATGTAAACCACCGTATAGCAAGCGGAAGGCAAGACACAAGCGCGTGCATCAGTCATAATGCGTAACGTGGGACCGAGGATTACTTAAACTACGTCCACAAAACCATGCAACATATTTTCACGATATGTTGCCAAAAGGCTTTGCGTACAGAATAACCCCAGCGTCCATAATTTCTTGTTTCAAGACCAAGCCCTACGCTTGAACAATTCTGTAATCGTATATATTCGTATTTATTTATTTATTTATTTATTTATTTATTATTTTTTTTTTTTTTATGTGTTTCAGCCAAGTGGCTGCGGGTTTCTCTTTCGTATATATCAGCGCTCTTTTTACACGATGAACTACAACTGATCGCGATAGATAATACATACATACATACATACATACAATATATATATATATATATATATATATATATATATATATATATATAACGTACATATAATATACATACATACATACATAAATACATACTACACATATACTTCCATACATCATATTTATATATATATATATATATATATATATATATATATATATATATATATATATATATATATATATGTGTGTGTGTGTGTGTGCATGTGTATGTATGTGTGTATATATTAGTATGTATATTTGTATGTATGTATATAAGTAGCTATCTATCTATCTATCTATCTATCTATCTATATATGCACACACACACACACACACACACACACACACATACATATATATATATATATAAATATATATGTATGTATGTATATGTATATATATATATGTATATATAAATATATATGTATGTATGTATATGTATATATATATATGTATATATAAATATATATGTATGTATGTATATGTATATATATATATGTATATATAAATATATATGTATGTATGTATATGTATATATATATATGTATATATAAATATATATGTATGTATGTATATGTATATATATATATGTATATATAAATATATATGTATGTATGTATATGTATATATATATATATGTATATATAAATATATATGTATGTATGTATATGTATATATATATATGTATATATAAATATATATGTATGTATGTATATGTATGTATATATATATATATATATATATATATGTACAATTTAAATTTTTGAAAGGCATTATATATATATATATATATATATATGATGCCTTTGAAAAATTGAAATTGTTGTATGCTGCAACAGAAGTTTATAAATTAACTTCTAGACAGAAAAATTCAAAATATAAACATCTAAACATTCTGCAAATAACTACAATTTCACCTGACATTAACACATGTTATATTGTGTTAGACAGTTAAAAATATTAATGATGTTGTTATTTTTATTTCTTTGTTCATTCGAACTTGGCGCATGTGTTGAAATTAATATAATTGCATTATAGTAACATCTTTTATATGTCATATTTATCATTGAAACATTTGCTATATTCAGTTTCTCTCGTAATACTATTAACATTATATACAACCTTATATCCTGGAGAGGCCAACTTAGCTTGTTATCCTCCCACAGATCTGTTTTACTTGCGGGCAGCTGTCGCAGTATTTCTCCTTTTATGGTTACTTATTGAATTGTTAGTATGCTATATGATAAATGCGATGTAACTTGTGTAAGTAAATATATTTGAACAACTATCAGTAATATTTGCGTCTTCGAATCTTTCGTTGTTCAGTTGGGAATAAAGAACAATCCGTAGAAACTAAACTCATTAATAGTTTTTGGTTTTTAGAAATGAAAGTAACTTCGAACGCAGGAGAAAATAGCCGTAAAAACATCTTTAGAAATACGGGTAAAATACCCAGAGAGACAGAAAAGATTTGTCAGCAGCCGTTACAGAGAAGAGTACTCTGTACTTCATTAATGTTCTGGTTTGAAGCCTCACTAGTGATAGGATATTTTTCCTTTCTTGATGTGTGTAAGTCTGGCGATGTGAGAATAGATTTTGTCTAAAATCGGATTAAAACTTTGGCACGAAGATAGCAGTTTCTGGGCAGTAGCCGGGCGTTAGTCAATTTCATCGACCTCAGTTCTCAACTTGTCCTTATTTTCCTGACTCAGAAAGAATGAAAGGTAAAATCGGCAGGTTTTGAAATCGGAACGCAAAGATGGAAAAAAAATACCGCTAACACTTTAGTGTGCTAAAGACTATGCCAGCTCATCGCCTTATCTAATATTAATAAATTTCATTTCAAATTTTAGCACAAGGCCAGCAATTTTAGGGGAGGTTGTTAGTCGGTTACATCGAACTCAGAACATGCCGGTAAATATTTTTTCCGGTGTCAAATATTACTAACATTACTACTCATATGAAATGACATTATACATAAATGTGTTAATTGGAATATAACTGGAAACCTACAAATAATATTGAATATTTCGAATGGCTAAATTCAATAAAAACATACCATTCTGTAATCTAATATGTTGAAATTGTTGGTATATTTTCCTCGTGCATTCAAGTTTTATGCAAGTTTTCCATTGCATTATGAACAGCACTCTTGAGCTTTAGTGATATGCGGCTTTGTCTGTTGAAGACATAACACTATATTCGTGGTGTTGTCGAATGCTGCTAACCTTCCGAGTTCTTTTATAGGGCTTACAAAAGCTGAGAGAGCGCTGCAAAAGTTTACAAGTATATGAGAGGGGAATATGTTGAATTAATTCACAATTAGCTGATCCCCCAGTATTTTCTTTTACCCTATGCCAGGTACTTTTCAGCGCTCCCTCTACAAAAAAAAAAAGACGGTATGTCGGTGTAATTTCTGTCCGTTTTTTGTGTGGAGTTTATTACGTATACGATTATTGATATACGTTGCTTTATTGTTTTGGTGTATGTGATTATTCTGTTACCTTTTACTTGCTCCACTTATTTAGAACGCGGCCAGGCTGGAGTACTGCCTTGAAGAATGTTTAGTGGAACTAATCAACCACTGTACTAATATTTTAAGCCTGGTACTTATTCCAGTGATCAATTTTGCGGAACCGCTAAGTTATGAGTACGTAAGCATACCAACATCAGTAATCAACCGGTAGTGGAAAAACACAGAATCATACATTCACACACATATGTATGTATGTGTCGAGCTTCCATCATCGTCGAGATCAAGGAAGTTCGGAATGACGTAGTCCGATGGTCTATGCGCTGGAGATTGTGGGGAATTTTCTCCTCGCGGGCTTTATAAACAAAGGTGCATTTTGAATCGAAACCAGGTATAAGGTTTTCTCTCATGGTATCTGCCGCAGTATAATTTGATCTAACACAACATACACGTCCGTATTAATACTGCATCTGTCGCTAATATATATATATTTAGATTATTTATCAATTTTTGTGTGTATGGGTGTGTGTGTGAATATGTGTGTGCGCATCAATCATTATTGCGTTTTTTCCCCCCGTCTGTTTTTTAATGTTTTCTCATAGACCAGCGTTCTGGTGTATATATGCATCTGTTGTTGTGAATTGAGTATGAAAGATTGCCTGGAGATACATGGCATATTATGGAAATCTGGCAATTTAGTGCCTCTTAAAGCATGAAACTATTAGTTGTTTTTCAATGTTATATAATAAATGATATTTATATCTTACTGGATGGAGTACATTTTTGTTGACCCTACCTAAAATGGAACAGTAACATATACATGTATATATTTCTATGAATGTATATATATATATATATATATATATATATATATATATATATATATATATATACACACACACACATATACACATGTATATTTGTATGTATTTGTGCGTGTATTAGCATAGCTAAACATGTATAGTTACATACAACTATGCCTGTGTATTTAATCAGTTTACGATATATAAGAACCCTAAATCGACATTCGCTTATTAAATGCTATAAAAAGAATTTGATAACATATGCAATAAGATAAAAACAAACCATTAAAAGAAAACAACGCCCACCATCATCACCACCACCACCAGATATATCTATACACATATCTATATATATGTGTGTATATAACGGCGAAATGGCGCCTGTCGTCTATTTAATGACGATCTCTTTTTAAAATCTATTGTCATGTATTATTCATATCAAAGCGATCATTAAATTCTGACATCTGCAATTGTTTATTTTTTGTCGTTGTCTTTTTTTTTTCATGCTATTTAGAATCAGTAAGTAAATATTAATAAGACTTTTTCTTTATTACACTGATATTGCATATATAAGATTATCGATAATTTCAGCAATATACGATCTCATTTTGTGTTGCATTCTTTTGTTTAAACTAAATTTATAAGCCCTTCACTTACTACGCGTACAATTGTATGTATATACATGTACATATATATATATATATATATATATATATATACATATGTGTGTGTGTGTGTGTGTGTGTACCTATCTATCTATGTATATATACGCTCACATATATATATAAATATATATCTATAAATGTATGTAGAAATATATATAAATATGTATATATATATATATATATATATTATATATATATATATGTGTAGAAATATATATCTATAAATATATGTATATATATATATATATATATGTGTGTGTGTGTGTGTGTGTGTGTGTGTGTGTGTGTGTGTAATTCACGCGTATGTATGTAATAAATAAAGAATATATAAAAATATATACGTTAAAGTAATACATCTGTTTGTTGTTTACACACCCATCTTCGTCTTTTGTCTTGCTTTTTTTTGTAAATTACAACCATATAGTATACATATGTAAATATGCATATAATATATATATATATATATATATATATATATATATATATATATATATATATATACATATATACATGTTAATATAGATGTACATACATATATATATATATATATATATATATATACATATATACATGTTAATATAGATGTACATACATATATATATATATATATATATATATATATATACATATATACATGTTAATATAGATATACATACATATATATATATGTGTGTGTATATATATATATATATACATATATATATATATTATATTTATATGCATATATATGTGTGCGTGTAGATGGGGTTGCATGTGTCACTGTGTTTGTGTCCTACTTTCAAACTTTATGTTTCAGTCGTTTTTATGGCAGCTTAATTGCACTGCGCTATTCTACCACATTTGTATTTTCATCCTATATTTAATGTCTCCCTCCCTATACTTCATCCCTTTATATTTATTTCATTTTCTCGTTCGTCTCCGTTAATCTTGTTTCACTCCAACTTTGTCCGTCTCACCTTATCACTTTTTTCTCTCTCTCTCACTCTTTTCAATCCCTTCAGTATTCTCCCAATCTCACAAAATCCTTCCTTTATCGACCTCTGATTGATTTTCAATTATGCCTCGCTTTATTGGCAGATATTACCATCGTCAAACAAAAATATAGAATACTGGCAGAAATTTATCAATGATACCCATTGTTTTTCCTGCCGTCTTTGCCGATCAGTATTCCAAGTTTATAACTGGGCAACGACAAATTACGTAACCTATTTTCACATTCAGTTTTAGATTAATGAAAATCCGTTTCACAATAGCAACCTAGGTAGTTTGCCATGAATTTGGAAATGTATAGTTTCTCTCTCCCCCTTTCTCTCTCTCTCTCAATCTGTCTCTCTCACCTGTATGTATATACTCATCCACTCTCACTTGAAGCACACACATGCTCACCCACAGATTCACCAAAAAATATATACATACCCGCATACACACTCACACACACGCACACGCGCACACAAAAGGTTCACACACGTCTATATACGCACATGCACAGGAAAAAACAGAGCTAAAGGTAAAAATAAACACACACACACACACACACATATGTACACATAGATAAGGCAGACAGACAGACAGTTAGATAGATAGATAGATAGATAGATGTACAGGCTGTGTGCCAACGCCCATTAAGATTTCATATTCTTGGTAGCATTAATCCGCGGTCCATTTAACGCAACTACCAGATCCTGGATGGTTTTAACCATTCCATCGTGTTGTGAGTATTTGGTATATGTAATCAGTCTGCAGAATGAATACTTAGACTGAATTGTCACTTCCTTCCAATAGAATTGGAGGCATTTAAAATTGTCCAGAGTTTTCGCCTCCCCACTCTGCCTGGTCTATAAAGAAGAAAAAAGTATAATAACGATTATTTTAGTGATCACGTAGACGTTCTCAATTTAGTTCATATGCCAAGCAATAATGCTAGTTGCTGTAATATTGGTTTCTCACATTCGTGTAAAAACACTGATTTGTAGGAGATGATTATAGTCTACGAAATCGATAATGTTGTATTACCATTATTTGTCTTATCGATCTGTATAGGAACTATCTGAAATTCTCACCGTAAAAAGACACGTATAAATACTATAAGATATTTAACAGTCTATCTACTTGGTTTGTAATTTTTCAACGAAATATCAGTTGGAAAGATGGGTACCAACAACATTAACTAGAAAATAACATAGTTATCATTTGCGATAAATGAAAAGAATTCATTTAATTAATGAGGACTTTTTAAGACATATTGTGTCTATTATTCCATAGGATCGTTAGATTCTCATCTCGATGGAGTGGGAGAATTAACCTCTCTCTTCTTGCGACTCGGGTATATTTCTTAGAATTATCAAGGTCGATTTCTCTCCTCTGTAGACGAGAACCCGAAAGTCTCTCTCTCTCTCTCTATATATATATATACATGTACGTGTGCGTATGTATACCTATGTATATATATATATTTATATAAGGGCATTACTATACAATAACGCCTCACGCCATATATATACATATAGACGTACATAAATGCACATGTAAATTCACACACACACAAACATTTTCGTGGACATGTCTGTCTATATTTGTAATGTTTATCTGTAGCTTTATTGATCTATCTCACTCTGTGTTCAGCCATGGAACTTATCACTGCTAAAATCCTCTCCGTAGCTTCTACCTTTTTTTTTTGCGTTCTGAGGATGGAATAGTCCGCTATTTTACGGATAGCTTATTTTCTTTTTCAGCTATTCTAGAAACAACTGTAAAAGACTATCTGAACACTCTCTTACGTCCTTATTTCTTATTATATGTTCCATTCTAAGTCCTGTACTTCCCTCTAGGTACACGTAATAACAGCAGACCTCCATAGGTAAAATCCGTCTCTGCCCACCAAACTTACAAAAGCTCATAAAAATTATCCTATTTCTATTTCTATTTTTATTTTTATTTCTATATACCTTCAAGAAAGTGGAGGAAAACCTATGATTGCAGAAGGGGATTACTTCAGAGAATTTATTTAACAACCTAAGTATAGTGAGGGATTCCCTAATACACAATAGACATTTGCTAATATTTATCTGCGTTAGGGTGATTTGAAACCTGGATGATTACATTAGTTACTACAGTCAATTTCAATTTTTTTTTTATTCGTGACGTGGAATAGCCAATCATAGACAAAAAATTTTTTTTTTTTTCATGTTCTGATGTTTGTTTGTAATTGTTACGTTGAGGAGGGGGTCATCACCGGATTGCACTATGACGTGTATGGACTACGGTGGTGAACCCTTGAAATGGCCATAGGTGCTTGTGTGTGTTTTAACCTAAGTTTTTTGACCAGTGGTCTTTATGAACTTTTGTAAGTTTGGTGGGGGTGGGCAGAAACGGATTTTACCTATGGAAGTCTGCTGTTATTACGTGTACCTAGAGGTAAGTACAGGACTTTCTAATGTAACTTTAAATGATGTTAAATTATTTTAAAGTTTCTTTATCATTTTAAAGGTTTTGCCATCAGATATAGTATTTTAGCTGAGGGAATATTATAGTATTTTATTTTACTTCATTTTATCTTATTCCATTTTGCTTTATTTGTCTATTTTGAATTTTTAATCGCTTAATTTCATTCGAATTGAAATTATAAAAAGACATATCGATATATTGTGTAATATTTTAAACTCAATTTGATTTATTTGTATGTTATTAGTAGAAAAATATAAATTTTTATATGCATTTTATGTTTCTGTTGAATTTTTATGATTTTTATATATATTTTCTTATGTATTTTTTGGACTTTGATGTATTTCTTATATCTGACAGTTTATTGGAACTGCTACATGTTGAGTCTTGACCCAAATGTAATGCTTTTATTCTGTAACTAATAATTTTATATATATATATATATATATATATATATATATATATATATATAATTTCGATAATTTAAGGCGCATGTCTAACTATTATTATTATTATTCATTTTATCATTACTATTATTATTTATATTACATTATTGCATTTGTCGGATATTTGTCCTCATCTTGTTTGTTGTTTAACACAACGTTTCGGCTGATATACCCTCCAGCCTTCCGTCAGGTGTCTTGGGGTTAGGTTAGAACTGTATTATTTATATATTTTTATTTTGCTTTGTGCCGATCAAGTCTTCTAGTCATAGTGTGAAATAACTTTTTTTTCATTTGTTCTATATTTTTGTCACAGCTCATTTTCTTCCCAATCAATTTATTCCTTTCATCCCTCTGCATCGTTCACCATGTTTGTTTCCTTATTTCTCTTCCACTTTTTCTTTATCCTTTACCCGCTTGTCTCTCATCACGATTAATGAATGATAGAAAAAACTAATACCGACTCTAAATTGATAATTCGTAATAAATGACTTTCTCTTGTATATTGCTTCCGATCGACTTTAAACTTGTTTCGCCAAGGTTAAATGCTTGCATATCGCCTAATATCTACAATATTTGGCTAACATCTGGCTCTACTCACCTTTGTGGTCGACGTTGGTTAGTTTAATCATTTCTTATACATCCCACTACTCCAAATTGCCTTTAAAATCAAAAAGTGCTCTACTAGTTTCTGTCGATTGACAGCTAGGTGACATACCCACCTCGAATTCTTTATGTGCTATTAAGATTAGGAATTTCACTTGTTGATATTCTGCTGATTAATCAACAGGTTGTTCCTCACATATTGCACCTGACTGCCGGTTGAATTGGGAGATAAGATGCGTATTACACAATATAACTAATTGTATTACGCATACGCCAAATCAAACATTCCTAATGATACAATTGTAGGAATACCAGATAACACATACGGCTGTGTATATCAATATATATATATATATATGTATATATATTCATGCATATATATACATGTGTGTGTGCGTCTATAAGTGTGTATGCATGTGTGTGTGAAGGTGCCTGACTCAGTGGTTAGAACATCGGGCTTGCAATTATAGGGATAGTGAGTTCGATTCACCGACAGGGCTATGTTTTGTATTCTTGAGCAAGGCATTATATATATATATATATATATATATATATATGTATATATATATATATATATATATGTATATATATAGATATATATATATATATGTATATCTATAGATATATATATATATATATATGTATATCTATAGATATATATATATATATATATGTATATCTATAGATATATATATATATATATATGTATATCTATAGATATATATATATATGTATATCTATAGATATATATATATGTATATCTATAGATATATATATATATGTATATCTATAGATATATATATATATATGTATATCTATAGATATATATATATATGTATATCTATAGATATATATATATATGTATATCTATAGATATATATATATATGTATATCTATAGATATATATATATATGTATATCTATAGATATATATATATATGTATATCTATAGATATATATATATATGTATATCTATAGATATATATATATATGTATATCTA
>NC_142954.1:24036963-24041963 GCF_046866305.1 Octopus bimaculoides
TATCTATTTAACTTCCTCTCTCTGTTTCTTTTTCTATCTCTGTTTCTCTCCCTCTCTACCTCATATATATATATGTTGGTATATACACACAGACATACGTTTACACATACGTATATGAAAATTTGTGCATATATATTTTATATTCTACGTGTTTCAGTCTTTAGACTCTGGGCATGCTGGGGCACGGCATTCAAGAATATATTAGTCGGACGTATAGACCGCAGTATTTATTCTGTAGTGTATCATTTGCCAGACCGCTAGGTTACGAGTACGTATATATAAATGTATACACGAGAAATGGCAAATGGAGACAAAAGCAGAAGATGTTATTTCGATAATACGGATATTAAAGCGCCATCCAAAATTCTGAATTTAGTAACCTGTTCAAATCTAAAAATAATCTCCCTCCTAACCCAAGATTAAAACAGTTTGAAGCCGACCTCTAGTCTATTGTCAAGAATGTTAAATTCCATCGTTCCCCTAAATGAATAAACATCTCAGATATCTACGCAATATTACCAGGGAAATAAACAGCATGAGATGTCTACTTGTTCAATCGAATAAAACTGGCCACCTGTATCACTGAAGCACAGGTTATTACCTAACATTACTCAGGAACGAAATACAAAAAGTATACGAGACTATTGGTAAAAATGCCATCAGGAAAGCTAACCTGGAATCTAAGGAAATTATGGAAAAATATAATTTATAAATGAGGACCGAAACTTTAAATCAAAAGGGCCACAAATCTAACTTCTTCAAGAACCCAACGGATATTATCTGTCATTCCAACTTTGATATCGATATACTTAGCAAAAATAGTCTTGGTACGTATATTCCTTCTTTAATGAAACTTAAATTTAATTTATGGTCTAATTCATTCCAGGTACTAGACTTATTCAACGCTATTGATAATAAACTAAACACTGAATTTAACCAGTTTGATATTTGTAGTTATTATTCCTCTCTTAATCCCATCATCTTTAATAAACCCCTATGTTTCGCACATAATAAATCCGGCCTGAACTCTCACCTCTTAATAGAATTTACAGTTACATTGGACCCGTAAAAAGGCACAGCTAAAACAATTCCTGTAAAGTTAGATCACCAGTCTCACAGAAATGATTCAGAATACCACAAGGTATCATTCATATTTGTGGATAGTTTTATTAACTAATGTAGACACCAGTTGAATAGTGCATCTCAAGAAAGCTTTATAGAAGGCATTGATATACTAAATCGAAAAACAGCATTAATTCTTGAGGGAAACACATTGGCGTCATTCTTCTCTTATTCTGATGGAATACAACTCGAGCAAAACCCTTGGCACCATCCAAGACCAAGGCCTCATCATCGAATAAAACAGGTCAAAACCTCAGCTGAAAAGTATCTCTTTGACTTGAGATATGTTTATTAGTTCTGCCGTCGTGCGCAATTTGTTAAACCTGTTAAAATCACCGGAGAATGCGGCAGCACAAGTTCGTCCTTTTTTTACAAAGCTAAGGAAACGCTCTCGGTCAATATTATTAGGTTTGGGGCCCGAAGAAGTTCAAAGGTTATACGGTAATAGTATTACTTTTTGGACATAAACCTACATAGAAAACCAGAGGAGTCTCGGAAAGACAAAGAAGAGACTACAGTATTTATATGGATACATACACTCACCCACGAGCGCGTGCAAACACACAGATGTTGATATGCAAACACACATGCATGTACATGTGTGTGTGTGTGTGTGTGTGTGTGTATGTGTGTGTATAAAATTCTTGAAAAAAAATTACGGTTTTTATTTATTTTGTTTTCAAGAAATTTCTTAACAGGAAAACGAAGATGAAAACTGTGATTAAGCTATAATCACAACACACACTTACTTAACTCCATATTCGCATGTATGTATATCCAAATCCACACATTTTTAAATATATATATATATATATATATATATATATATATATATATATATATTTATGCACACATGCATGTGATTATCTATATTTTTTAGGAATAAATTTTACCAAACCGTCAATTTTTCTCATTATTTATATAAAATGTTCGCTATTTCATATTTACTGTCAACGCGAGATAAATTGCTTTTTAAAATATCTCAGTTTCCGAAATACGGAAACAAGCCCAGCCATACATTCATATAATATAGATTATGAAAAAATATACTAAATAAACGACAAAATATATACTCATTTTTGTATATAACAAGTCAATATGTTAACTTTAAATGGAAAAAGAAAAACGAACCAAACTACATTCATAATATTGCAATCATGTGAAATAAATCTGATATTACACCTATACTCAAATACGCAACAAAACGAATGGTGTTTGTTTCTAGATTTAAAAGAAATAAAATAGAAAAAAAAATAATAATCTCTTTATTGCGGTTTGCTCTATTACATATATTAGTTGTCTTTGTTGATCACGAATATGTCGAGAATTGTTGAACAAAAGCCAAGGGCAAACAGATACGCAACACAAATTGCAAATTACCGTTTAAAAAAAAACATCAGAACGACGCGTTGATTGCATGAGGTTCTTCAAAGAAATAAGTAATTCGATGGTCGTGGTTCGAATGCATCCAAGGATATATATTTGCTGAAAGAACGTTCACATCGATTTATCTTGCAGCAAAACTTCAAGTGATATAAAATATACCAGTCTCCTTTGTAGAAGGCAGAGAGAAGACGAATATTCATTCAGCGAATGAAGACTTTCTGCAGCTTCCTCCACTCTGGCAGTGAGAAGATTTTATCACGTGTTTCAAAACCACAATTTTCACATTTATTTCCCGACGAAATGCTTAGCTGCATTTCATTCAAATTCCACCGCGGTCGACATCACCTTTTATGATTTCGGGTCGAGAATATAATTACCAGTTGACCAATTTTCCCTCTCTTTCGAACTTGCTGGCCTTATGCCAAATTCTGAGACCAATATTTTTGTTGTGTATAAAAAGTTCAGTAACATTGGTATTGGTAAGTAATGGCTGTCAGGCGCTTTTATGCCGTATAATGCGGACGCCTAATTCGAAAGAAAATCTTGACCTTTTACGCAGCAGGACAAAATAAAATGTAGGTTAAAAAGCTTTGTCATACTCGGTTTCAGAAGATGCACAAACCCACATAGTTAAAAGTAGGTATTTGTAACATATTTTGATAATTTATAACTGTTTTACTGGCAACTTATTCATAGTATCGTATTGAAAATTAAGTATAGCTACTAATAAATTCCAATTAATAAGAAATTCTTAGAACTCGAACGCATTCCCACTGATTGATAAAATCAGCGACAGTTAATAGTTTGTTCTTTTGAGTCATTACTGGTCGAAGTGTTAACTTATCAACATTCATATTAAGCATTGTAGATCTTCCTTTAAACATCTTCAGCTTTGTACAAGGTAGATTACTATGTTAAGTCTCACGATTATATATATTCGAAATTAATATTATTTTACTAATCCGAAAAACCGTTATTAACTTCATCAATCCTGACGAAGTCTCCTGAAACTTATTATACCATGAATATGTTGGCTAGTGGTGTAATTGAAATCCTCGATCTATAATTTGGAGTTAATTACATAGAGACAGCTGCCTATTAATTTTAACCCATAGTAATCATCAAACAATTTACTTTAATTGGCTATATTACTGGCTAATATAACAACGTTTGTCATCGTTGATGTAAATTTTTTTGTGGAACCGCTAAGTTACGAGGACGTAAACACACCACCAACTGTTGTCAAGCGATGTTGGGGGAGGAGGGCTTCTTCTACGATGGGCTTCTTTCAGTTTCCGTATACCAAATCCACTCTTTCTTTCTCCGTCTTCTCTTCTTTGGACTTTTTCTATATTTCTGATGAAGAGCTCCGCTCCAAACGTGAACTCCTCTTCCTTTTCTTTCCATTCCTGAGCGTCCAATAACACTGTACTTATTCCACGTCCTCGCGTTGTTTTTTTTGTGTTCTTCTTGCTTGTTCATGTTTGGATTGACTATATATATATATATATATATATATATATATATATATATCTGAAAACAAAGCTAAGTATCTGTTTGTTTTTTACTTAAATTCCTAAGCATCGAAAGTTGCAGGAATATGCCTCCTTTCTTTTTATCAGTCGATGTTTAGCTAAAATTCGGTGATTAATATTTAGCTTATTCCTTATATTATTTAATTCTTTCATATAACTATCGTACCCTGATGCTTTCCAATACGATTTCCACTCAATGTTGTGTATTTTTCACTCTCTACTGGAGATTGTACGCAAATTTGTAAGCGTTCTACAGCTATATTAATAAGACAGTTTATAATCATGTTGTTAGTAGCAGATAAATGAAGGAAATTATTAATACTTCGAAATACATTTGCATAAATTAGATTTTCGCTCGTAACAACTGATTGTAAGCAAATCTTTAAGAAGTCTACAGCTATACTAATAAGGCAGGTTTAGAATTATGTTGTTAGTAACAGTTAAATGAAAGACATTATCCGTACTTAGAAGTACATTTTTATAAATTAGATTTTATAAATAACGGTTATTTGTATCGACAGAATGATTTTAAATGTACACAGTTATCGCCGGATTCATGAGATGCATATGTGTACACACACACACACACACACACACACACACACGCACACGCACACACGCACACACACACACACACGCACGCACACACACACACACACACACACACACACACACACACACACAATTAGTGGATATGTCAACCTCGTAAAGGGACGGTTACATCCAAGGAAATACTGGTTCAATACCCAGTGTTATTCGGAAATGAAATTCCTTTAAAACAATAGGAATATATTAAGGATATACTTTATACCCAGATAAATACAGAAAAGAAAATGAACAGTTAGAAGTTGGTAATTATTAATTATTAACAAATTGGTCACCTTTATGATGACCAATAGATAATTAACTTACTTCGCACCATTTTCTTTTTTCTTTTTTTAATTTAACTATATATAC
>NC_142954.1:24049463-24071963 GCF_046866305.1 Octopus bimaculoides
CATCTCTCTATCTATCCCTCTCTCTACTCTGCTTCTGTCCGTTTGTCTCTCTTCACACACCCTCTCTCTGTACATACGCATGCGCACACACGCACGCACACACACAAGCTTACATGTCCGAGACTCTACGTATAATAGGGACACAGTTTCGACAAAGAAATATGTGGGACTTTCAAAGGGGAATTTCAAGGCCAGCTTCAACAATCACACCTTGAGCTTCAAGCACTGGGATAAAAGGAAACCGACCAAATTATCCAGACAATCTAATCGACTTAACTCTTCCCAGAAGTTTCTGGCCTTGTGCCGAAATGTAAACCCAATGCTTTTAGGATGAAAATTTAGTACAGAACATTAAAGAGCATAATTTTATCTAAGAGATGCAGGCAGAAAGAATGCAATTATAAATCAGTGTACGTTTAATTTTAATCATTCCACTTACAAAAATTAAAGAACAAAATTAGTTTAGCACACCATATGCAACTAAAACAACTTGAAAAACAAGGTTTATTTACTGACTTCAGGGGTTCGCACATTACTCGAAGCTTTTCTGAAATTCAGAATTTTTGGAAACCAGAAAAGGGTCCGATACTATATCACGTTTTATTAATCTTTCTGAGCAAGCAAGAAAGTCATTTAACAAACAATGTCGGGTAAAAGGTCAACTTCTTATAAATAAACTTGTGAGTATCTGTTTTTGATGAAAATATTTTTGCTAATCTTGTGTGAGTTATAGGTGGTCGGATAAGTAACTTAGAGAAAAATTCTACAACAATAGTTTTTGAACAGATATCGATGTATGATTATATTTCTGTGATTATGTTACTTATTTCCAGCTGTCTTGTATGGAAACAAACATCGAACTTGTTCTAAATCAAAACATTTTATCAAATGTGTCATAAATAAAACATTACTATTTGAAAGGCAAACATTGTGCTTTATAATATACACAATTATATTTACACAGCCACGCAGAAGGCGCAGGCACAAATGTACACACATATGTATGTATACGTATGTATGTATGTATACCCTCATGTATACAAGAATCGAATCATATACACATATACTCGCTACATTGCAGCCAAATTATGTATCGATAAGCATTATAATACTGCATATATATGTATATCTAATTACAAACGTATAAAGTTGAACGTGGTCATAGATAGATATATTGATAGATAAATAAACACACACACACACATATATATATATATATATATATATATATATATATATATATATATATAGGTGGATAAATAGATGGATAAATAGATGGATAAATAGATAGGTACATAGGTAGATAGATAGACAAATAGATATATACACGCATGCGTATATATATATATATATATATACATACATATACATACGTACACGTTTTTATAAAAGTGTTGCACCATTGCCTATGTGTAAATATGTCTGTGTGTGGATGTTATACACACATGTAGGCACAGATACAATTAAATATCAATACATATGCATGTGTCTACATGTATGTATGTATATGATATATATATGTATATATGTATGTATATATATGTATATATATATATATATATATATATATATATATATATATATATATCCGTGTGTGTATGTTTGTATTAACATGTTACATATGTATATATGTGAATATATGCGCGTTTATGCGAGTGCGTGAGCTACAGGCACACACGCATATACACCCAGGTTGACTTTTCTTTAGACGCAAATACAGAAGCACCCACAACTATACACCTACATACGCGCACACACACATACACACATATGTACATATACATTTATGAATATTACTTTTTTTTTTTAATATATGTCTTTTCATGTTAATACTGTTACTTGATGGACCAAAAGGACACATATACACACATGCAAACACACGTGTACACGCATATATACTCTCATATACATACATACGTGTGTTTATGAGCTTATGTGTGTAGCTGTATTTGTGTCGGTGGAAGTGTACATGCGGTGTATATACAAGCGTACAGACGTGTTTGTATACAAATATACATGTATGTGCGTTGTGTGTTCCTGTGTAGATCTCCGACTGTGCCAAACAGACAGAATTACGGTCGCTGGAATAGAAATCTATTTATATTGTTCCACAATATAAACATACAGACTCTATGTGTTTATGTCTACAATTCCGACGCGATATAAAACACGATAACTAAAGACAATGAAACTTGCAGCACAAGGAATACAACCACCACCACCACCACCCCCAACAACAACAACAACAACGCAACGGCACCACCACCATCGACGCCACCACTACCACCACGAGCAACAACAATATCTGTAATATCAGGAATAGGAACATCAGCAGTAGCCGTTTATAACAAGAGCAATAAGACGAACCAGTTTTGTGAACGTACTTAATAAATCAAAATGGAAACTACGCCGATTCTGCTGTCAACAAAGACCAGCTAACATTTATATGGAGAGATTCTGATTCATCAATGTTTCGGATTAAAACAAAAGCTATGTTATATTCAAATGAGTTTCTTGTATATTTTAGACAGAGTTACCATAATTGTAAGCATTTTTATCTATCCATGAATATTGTGTTATTAATTCCCTGCTTGACAGCAACAGAAATCGTTTTCAACAAAAGTCAAGTTTTAGCAATAAAATTATCATTCTTTGTCTCATTTGCATGGATAAAAATATCGGCAAAATCAAAGTCACTTTCCTTCGTCTGTCCAATTCTTCCGTTTGTTTGTTCCACTCCGTTTTGATTACATTTTGTTTTTAGATTACCAAGTCTTTTCCTCCATCCGTCTGCTTTTAATTCCAGCCTCTCTTCGCATGTTCGTTACTTCATCTTGCTGTATTCCGTTCCGCTGACCGTGACTTCGCGGTCATTTGATTAGTCTGTTGGCTTTCTCGCTTTTCTTGTGTTCGATTTATCGTTTATTCTTTGTTTTTAGGAATGCCCGATCTTCGTTGCATTCTTTTCAGATATCCTCACACGCAGGTGCATCTGCCACTTCTCTCAGTTAACCTCACATTACATTACAAACTAAAAATATTCCTCCCATTATGGGGCATATCTCTTGTCTCTGGTTGATTTGTAAAGTGTTTATGACATGGCTAGTTTCATGTCTGTTTTATTTCATTCTTGTACGAATCATCACCATGGAGATTGGTATTTATAAAATATACCAAGACAAGAGCACTAAGAGAGCACAAATCTTCCCAAGGCAACACCAACATCCTCCCAACGATTAGCTGGAGACGATTTGGGAAATGAGAATATCTCAATTAAACTCAATTGCTGTCACAAACGAGAATACTAAAAATGAACCCGACCGTTCTCAAAAATTAAGTAAAAAGAAATAGGAAAGATAATCCAGGATCCTTGTCCGGCACCGGATCGATCCCAATATCTAATCGGGTCGTGCCAGTCACGAAAAAATACCATTGCTTTCGCCAAGGTGGAGGTAATAAGAACACATAAGAATGATTCCTGTCACCGCTACCTCTTTCATGGAATGCCGGCATGTTAGAATAATTGACTTTTGTCTTTCATCTTTTTCCTGTCTCAGTGACTGGACTGTGGCCATGGTGGATTACTGATTTGAAGGGATCAGTCGAATAAATGGACCCTAGTACTTATGATTTAAAAACAAATCTCGTTCTTGGTTACATCATTCACATGCTCGAACTGCTAATTTGCGGGGATGCAAAAAAAGAAAAAAGAAAAATAACAACACTAGGTATCAACTGACAGGTGAAAAAATACTAAAACACACACATAGACACACACACACACAGACACACACACACAGACACTAGGAACCTGCTCCTTGCATAGCTCCGAAGTATATTATGGACCGTACATTTAGTGCATTTTTCATTGCTTGATCAGCATCAAGTCTCATGATGTACTCAATCGGGTACAGTTAATCGTATACAGAACCTGAATAGTTTTCTGCCTCTACATCGGTACCCGCGTATGTATTCCCCTATTTTTGTTCTGTATACATTTTAACTTTACGACCCAACCCAGTGGTCTATATAAGTGCTTCATTCACTTAAATCCTGATCTATAAAATATATATATACACACACACACACACACACATATACATACATCTATATCTATCTAGCTACCTGAGAGAGAGAGAGAGAGAGAGAGAGAGAGAGAGAGAGAGAGAGAGAGAGAGAGAGAGAGAGAGGATGTGATCTATTTCTAGCGCATTAATTGTCCACGTTAGTGGTCGACGTTATTTTTTGAAAAAAAAAAAAATATATATATATATATATATAGCCATCAACCAAGTTCAATCATAAGACAATGTTCGACCCACAATTATAGAAGACACTTGCCCAAGTTGCCCCGCGGTGGAACGGAACCAAGTACTTCGCGTTTGAAGAGTTTCTCTGTTCGTCTTCACTCTGTGTTATTTACTTTATAACAACAATGAAAACAGCTTAATGTATAAAGTCAAAGCCACACTTGTCGAGGCAGAATATAGTCGATTACATTAAACGAAGTACTTGTATCACTTTATCGATGACAGACAAATGTAGACTCGAGTACTAAGCAAATTTTATCTAAAAAGAAAAAGAAAATAACGGTACCAAAATCAGAAACGTTAGTACCGAAGCCATGTCTATTCAGTCAAATGATAATTTCCAAGCATCATTCAAAAATATTACCATAGTTACACACTTTCAGGAGAGAAGCTAAGCGTTTGATTTCATACGTTCAAGAAGGCAGAATTCAAACTTGATCTTGGAGGGATTTAAAATGAGAGTTTTAAAAATTAGTAACGAAAAGAAATACGATTAAACGCAAACCAGCTTCTCTGTTGCTCTATACTTTACTCCAATTCAACATCCGCCTTAGATATTAGGTATAAAGGGTGTAACATAATTAGAGATAACTAGGGGTTGGTTTCAGACCGCGGTTATCGTTGCTTTAAATTGTCCGCTGGTTTACATCTGCGAGAAATAAGCAGCTACTTCCTCGTACACAGAGAGAAACAACGTACACACATACATTATATAACGTCTTATCTATACGTAATGTTATTATGTATGTATAGCTTGTAAATAAGCTCCTGTGATATATATATATATATATATACATATATATATATATATATATATATATATATATATATATATATATATATATATATATCTCACAGGAGCTTATTTACAAGCCATTGGCCAATATGAAATTATAGTAGAGTTCATTTGGTCGAAAGTACTGCGTAGTACCAAACCGAACCCTGCAAAGTATTTGTGTGTCCTTAATCAAAAAACAGTGTTTAAGAGCAAGACAGGATGTGAAATCGGTAATTTGAGTAGCAAGGGATTGTTCACATTTTTGCCGATGCTCTACCGATTCTATCCTCCGTCACACTGTAATACGATCTGTAATGGACAGATAAACTATTTTCTATGATATGATGCCATCTGCATCATAGATTGTTCGATCTGTGTAGAATGATTGCCAATAACAAAGCTAGAATGGATAAGGACGCACAACATTATTCTGAGCAGCGAAATCAGCCTGAAATGATGGAGTGGTTGGATAGAAAGTAAGAAGACTTCGATAGAATGATAGAATAACAATGAGATAAAAGAAAATTCTTCTAGTGATGACTCAAGGAATTCGGAACGAGATAATAACGCACAGAGTGTGCGTTGGATGTTATGTAGAAGGAAGCTATTACAGATAAGGTTTTCTGTCCAAAGCGTGATGTATACAATTACAAAAACAAGGATTTCACCTTCAATTTACAAAGTGACTTAATGTATTAGATGCTAAATTCAGGAATATCACATGTACCAGAGACACACATAAACAGACGCATACACACAGTGTCATACATATCTAAGAACATATACACATGTATTCATACAGTCAAACATACAAAGGGAAAGAGAGAGAATGGGAGAGAGAGAGAGAGAGAGAGAGAGAGAGAGGAGAGAGGAAGGAAGAAAGTCGGAGAATCCTGGATGGTGAGAGGAATATAATATACTCTAAATAACACTGGAACCAGATATTTGCGATATCTTTCCCTCTCAGTCTCTCTCACCCTCATTCTCACTCACCCTCTATCTCTCTCTCACCCTCATTCTCACTCACCCTCTATCTCTCTCTCTCTCTCTCTCTCAACACACACACACACACACACACACACACACACACACACACACACACACACACACACGCATATATATATATCGCAGTAATTTAAATTTTAGTGCGCTGCAAGGACAGTCCACAACATCAATTTTGGGAAGAGAGGTAGAATAGAATAGTCGAATATATTTATGCTTTTTATCGGTTAATTGAAACAAGTACTTGTGTATGTTATCCTAGCGTCATTGACCCCTTTTACAGTGAGGGACACGATGTAGAAGTCTGGATCTTCATCGTCATTTTGTCCGACTTCTGCAGGATGTGCGATGACAGAATTACCAGCGTTTTTACATTGTTATTCCATGCAGTCTAGCAGACAATCTAACGGCACCTGTTAGTTGTTCTTTTGTAGGTTTTAGTTATCATACTGGGTCGCAAACAATACTAAGGTGCCGAAGCACATGCGTTTGCGTGGCTCACCTGAGTTAGGTCAGACATTGGTCTCTACGGGCAGCATGGTTACTAGGATTTAACCAAAGGCTAAGTCAACCGCAGCGGAATAAATTGTGCTGCAATATCAACGCGTGTTAAGGAGGAGAGCAAGTTAGGCAAAATAATGATGCTAATTATTTTGTCCAGTTTTACGTTCTCCGTTCAAATTGATTCGGGGTCGATTTGCCTTTCATCCTTTAGGGGTCGATGATACCAAAAATATGTACCAGTTGAACACTGGGGTCATTGTAACCTCTGAAATTGCTGGCCTTGTAGCAAAATTTGAAATCAATATTAATACATGTGAAGGCGGATAGAGGGCAGAACCGGCTGGAAGACGGGTAACAACATTTCTTCCAGCACCATACTCTGACTTCACGTGATTTGACGTTGACTTTGCCATTCTTCCCCTCCGGATCGATAAAATAGTTAAAATAACCACCTGCTGGAGGCGCTGCAATCGACTTTCCTTTTCTCTTAAAATTGCTGGCGTTGAGTCAAAATAACAAAAGAATTATTCATGGATGTTTCTGTCAAATGACTTTTGAATCGAAAATACCGCTGCCTCTGCCGACAGCTGCGACTATACACTTAAAAAAAGAAATTCCTCACGTTATTGCGGACCACACATTATATTTCCGAATGTGTGACGTGTTCTTGATGAATAGTAAACATCAATGTTTATGGTGATATATTTATCTTTTAATCTTTTGTTTTCCTTTTACGTTTATAAATGTTCTGTCCACCATGGCATAAACAAAGTTGATTTAATACTGCGTATAAATGCAACTCCACGGTGAATTTATAATTCCGGGGGCGCCTACATTAAATCTCAGACAAATTTAATCTGATGCTCCGTAATGTTATATAGCTCTTGCTTTCGGTTAGAGCTATAATTTAAGTAGACGCATATAAATTTTATTGTTATATTTTATGACCGAACTCTGTTGAGATCTTGCCTGAGGATCACTTAATTATAACATTCCGAGATCCTTTTAGCAAACCAGATTTTAAAATTTTAGGGTCGATTTCTCCATAAATAGTAATAATTCAGTGATTTTTATTTGCTTCTCTATCAGTTCATCTGAGATCTTTATTACTTCCATTTTGACCAATTAGTTCAAATTAGTTGATCTGTGTCTACAATCGAATTCCAAAGCGACATGTTATCTAGTAATAGAGGCGAAAAATTTTCTGCGTCCGTAATCGATAATTAGCCGATAGATTCGAAACCGAAAGACCATAAATATCACTTGTATCCACATCCACTTAGTTTTAATGAAGTTAATATGTAACCTCTTATCATTCAAACTTGCGTTCGAAATATATTTGCATGGACAGATACAGTCATCTCATATTCTTTATTTATTCCTTACATATTTTGCATATGTAACTAGGTAGGCACTTAATATTAAATACGCATATTTAGCCGCGGGTAACATCAAATAATAATAATAATATCAGAATGATGATAATTCTTTCTACTATAATCAAAATGCCAGAAAGTTTGTAAGAGGGGCTGGTCAGTTACATTGATCCCCTACTTGATAGTTACATATTTTACCGATCCTGAAAGAATGTAAATTAAAGTTTATTCCGCTGGAGATCAATTTTATGCTCAGAAATGCAGGTCAAAGCAAACTAAGCATCGTAAGAGGACAATCCGTCCAGTGCACCAAAACGCCAAGGTACAAGACCACCGACTTTTCCAAATTCTGACACAGTTTTGCATTCTTTTGATTGATACCTACCACTTCGATTACTTCTCGAAAAAGACATCAAAGGTCAGGCGATGAAACTCAAATCAGATTAGGCCTGACATTAAAAGAAAGGTATATCTAGGATTTGATTCCACTGATATTCGTTCCACTAAATCAGTTTCATTAATCTTTTCACTACCAGGTGTTCGAATCCCATGTCACATTGTTGCCAACCAAATATTCCTCACCACATAACCATTGGTGTATAGAGCTTGGCGTTGCACTGTATATAGCGGACATCTTTCTTGATAGTTAATTATATTGATCTTTAAACTGATACGATCAATACGGTTTTGTGGTTATGTGTATACTAGATTAAATCCGTATTCGTATTAACAGATATTATATTTTATGGTTGGCGGTGATCGGTAGGCAAATTGATCTCATTGACCTCAGCAGTTCAGCGTTTTGATAATTGAAAATACAGCTTAGTACTTGCAATATATGAACTCATAAAAACATAGTATTATGTGAATAATTAGTCACAAATTTTGTCAGGGATTTCTCAGAGGATGTAGGAAAATCTTCGTGGAGTTTTCCCTGATCTTCAGTGTAATGCTAAGAGAAAGGAAAGAAAAAATATTTAAAAACTCGAGGCTTAGTGAATATGCTTTCAGTAAAGTGGAAATCAGAAGATATCTAACGAGCATTGTTTCGAAGGAGTTTTATACGACATAATGGCTCCAAATTTTGGCACAAGACAGCAATTGCGGAAGTAGTGACCCCAGTACTCAAGTGGTACACTTTTTTTTTATCGAGATCGAAATGATGAAAGGCAAAGTCGCCCTCAGTGAATTTTCAACTCAGAACGTAAAAACGCACGCAATAGAGCTAAGCATTTTGCTCGGCGTTTTAATGATTTTGCTCGGCGTTTTAATGATTTTGCTCGGCGTTTTAATGATTTTGCTCGGCGTTTTAATGATTTTGCAAGCTCGCCACCTTAGCAAGCAACACAAACAAGGCATGGACAATGAGATGAATTTCAGCACAGTTTCACTTAACCTTGTTTGAATCAGAGGAATTGTGTCATATGGTGGATGTGCTAGATATGCTCAGCATAGGAAACTCCCATGGAAAATCCTACGAATGTTTCATAAATGTTCAGTCTACCAAAAATGCAGTGCACACACACACACACACACAACACACGCAAACATGTGTGTGTGTGTGTGTGTGTTTAATGGATTTGTGGTAGACTGAACATTTATGAAACATTCCTGGTCATTTCCATATGAGTTTCTTATACGCAGCGTCTCTATCACGTCGATCACATGCGAACGCATACCTAACAGCATTAGTAAAACATACTTTTGCAAAAATGTGGCATACGCTTCCATCGTCTTGGTGCAAGGTTAGCCATACGTATACCTATACATTTGTATACCTTATGGCACACTCTAACACCTCTGGTTTACAAATCGCAACGGATGTTTTCACTTCAAGAAAGGGTTTTCACACATTTGACGATCGGCTTTCATTCTGCCAAAATAAATAAATAAAAAGCATAAATATGTCGCATTACGAAATATAAAAACACATACAATGAGATATGCACAAATAAGGACACACCCACACACACACACACACAGGCACACACACACACAGGCACACACACACACAGACACACACACACACAGACACACTCGTATATACCCTCTCTCAAATGCACACTGCTATATGTATACAGTCAGGGTCTATTTTCTTTTCTTTGTTTTTGCATTTTGTTTTATGCACATGCTTGTATATTTGTCAATGCTAAGGAAATTAAATGTTTGATGGGAGTAAAACCTTCCGTATTCCGCTTTTAAAGGCGTGATTAAAGTGAATTCGATTCCACTGTGAATAGATAATGTGCAATACAACAGACATTCTGGGAGTATTTGCTGCTGAAGTCACCATTTTTAAAGTCGACATATGCTCAAATATGGAAGAAACTCCTTTATGTCTCACTGGGGAAATATATATCTGTAACGAATCTAAGGTAAGCGAACCTGAAACTACACGACTCTTTCAAAGATGAAATCACGATTAGAGTTGAGATCGTTTCTAAAATCTGTTAAAGCTTTTCTGTATTTCGTAGCTCACCTGTCGCACATGTGGCTCTGATAAGAAATTTGCTTCCCAACTTCATGGTTTTGTATTGAATCCCACTACGTGGCACCTTGGGCAAGTATCTTCTGCTATAGCTTCGCGCCGACCAAAACCTTGTGTTTGTGCCTGTGTTAGGCCCAGTGGTTTGGGCAGCGGACTCGCGGTCATAGGATCGCAGTTTCGATTCCCAGACCGGGCGTTGTGAGTGTTTATTGAGCGAAAACACCTAGAGCTCCACGAGGCTCCGGCAGGGGATGGTGGCGAACCCTGCTGTACTCTTTCACCACAACTTTCTCTCACTCTTTCTTCCTGTTTCTGTTGTGCCTGTAATTCAAAAGGTCAGCCTTGTCACACACTGTGTCACGCTGAATATCCTCGAGAACACGTGTCTGTGGAGTGTTCAGCCACTTGCACGTTAATTTCACGAGCAGGCTGTTCCGTTGATCGGATCAACTGGAACTCTCGACGTCGTAAGCGACGGAGTGCCAACAACAAAGTCCCCTCCACAAATACCAACACATCACAACTGGTATAGGTGTGCTTACGTCCGCGTAACTTAGCGATTCGGCAAAAGAGAGCTCTAGAAAAAATACAAGGCTTAAAAAATATGTAACTGGGTTGATTCATTCGAGTAAAGATCCTTCAGTGCGGTAGCCCACCATGGCCACAGCAAAATGGCAGAAAGGAATAAAGGACAAAAGATAAAAGATATGATATTTAGCTACGCTTTGTAACTTTCTTTTACTTCAGCAGAGGTTGAACACCTTTGCTTATCGTGACATTAATAATTGGAGGTTAATATGAGACAAAATTGCTTAATAACGTGTGGATTTCAATAGCAGGAATTACCTGACGTTTCTGCGTGCGTGCGTGTTTGCATGGTCAATGCAACCAACTCAATTACTCTTGGAACAGGAACATTCAAGAATTCATCCCAAGAAATAATTGAACTGTAAGCAATAAACTAATTAAAATCCCAGGAAAATGTTATTTACGCAACGAGAATTGATGTAAATTATCTTCGCTTTTGTATTAGGCAATAGTTTATACCGCTATTCTGAAAATATCTTTGGCTCCTTCCTAGACAAAAATTGCTATATCCTCTAGGTTGAGTATTGATGATTGTGAATCGAAGTTGTTACCTTTGGACTGGCGACTGCGCTCTGGGTGGGGTGCAGCGTGTGTATTTCATTTGACTATCAATCTGGAAGACACCAGTGGGGATAAACTTATTGTTTTGTGCTTACAGCTAGTATATTTGTAGAAGTAAACGTTATTTTTAGCTCTCAACACAAGATGATGTTGCTGCGCAGTCTTGCGGATTCTACGGGTATACTCAATTAAAATCATTGAGTAATACAGGGAATTTTTATCCTTCATAGAGATCGTCAAATGTGTCCAAAAGCCTGCCAAGCTGGTATTAATACAATATCAGCTTATAAATCATGAGATTTAAAAAAAATAATGGTTTGTACATTTATTTATAACAAGTTTCTGCACACTCAAATATGAAATAATTTCATAATATTTGGGTGGATTAGATGTTTGAATTTGAAATTGAGGAAGAAGAGAATATTTATATTGTTTTGCTTTCTTGCAAACATATTACGAAGTTCTTAGAATATCTACTCTCAGGTAACCATAAAGAGATAGATGAATGAGTAGACAAATAGATACATAGACATACATGGCTATCGTTCTATCAAACTAAAATACCAGTGAAATACTGGGTCGATGATTTCCACCAAATTAAAAACGATTATCTTCTCTTTACTTTGAAGTTTCTCCCGAATAAAGCTGGAGATTTTACTTTAGATTATCGACTCCGTAAATGACAGACTAGATATAGATGCTTGAATAAAAATCTCCATTTATGTGTGTATGTACGTATATATATATGTATATATATATATATACGCATATATATATATATATATATATATATATATACGTGTGTATCGTATTGAGATAGCGTTGTTTATAACCAAAAATAGCTATGCACATATCGAGATTACATTAAAAACTATGACATTGCTATGTATAAAAATATGTATAAGTATACGCACAGTTACGATGCATATTGGTAGATGCATATATGCACACACACACATAGAAGTGCCTGTGTGGCTCTCTATAATATATATACCTATATATATATGTATATATATATATATATATATATATATATATATATATATATATATATATATATATATATATATATATATATATATATATATATATGTGTGTGTGTGTGTGTGTATGTATGAAGGTAAGCATTCTTGCTTGTTTGCATGCACGCATGTATGCGTAGATATGATATGAACATATATGTGAAATTTTATGTGAGTTTATATTCATACATATATATATGTATATATATATATATTTGTATCATTGTAGAATGTTTGTCTTTTAACACATCCGATATCAGAATATGTAAGCGTCAGTAAATGCGTAAATAGTTTGTTCTCCTACACGCACACAGGTATAAGCATATATATATATATATATATATACACACACACATGTATATGCATATACATTATCTACAGGAAAATTCGAAGTGAGAACAATGCTGTGTAAAATTTCCACCATAAATCCACATCCAGATACATGGTGCAGATATTAACGAGAAAATGTGCTATGAGAATGAGAAAATATATGATATTTATAAATACGTAATAATTTTTTTATGGCGCTGCCTTTCCTATAAATTTGTGTTTCTTGTGTTTTTAACAATTTCATTATGAATATGGAAGCTCAAAGAATGGGTAATGCAAGTTTTCTGAAAAAATGCGCAAACACGTTTCGAAAACAAAGATATCACGTGATATGTGTTTTTCACAGGGTAAGCTATACGTACGGACAAATACAGACACACACACACACATATGTATGTAAGCATAAATTTGTATACATATATGTGTATATACATACATACATGCACAAACACGTAAATGTACATATAACTATACATAATTACACCAGGCTTTTTTTTTCTAATATTTTAGAAGTTTTCCATGTTTTTATATTGTTGAATATAAATATTTGAAGCTATATACGTATCCACGTAGAGGTACATTATGAAATATTTATGTAAGCATATAGTTTCTCGTACACAAACACAGACATAGATGATGCACACACACACACACACGTGCATACTCTAGCGTAGAAAAAAAACGAATATATATATAATATATATATATATATATATATATATATATATATATATATATATATATATATACTTTTACGCAAAACCCGTGTGCAGAGAAATGCAAGCACACATAAAACTACATAAGCACTGCACTCATAATATATAAATATATATATATATATATATATATATATATATATATATATATATATATATAAAGAATCCAGGAATCGAGGTGTAGAAAGAAAGTTAGCTTCAAGCCAACCATAGTAAATATAAAATACAACTTTTCAGGGACAATAATGGTTTATTGAGACGAATGTTTGGGGATTTTTTTCATATCAAAGTATGATAAACTGAGAAAAAGGTTGCTTTTTATATTTTACGGTAGGCGACTAGGGTTGTCGGGTATGTGGATTAGAATACAAGAGTTAAGGAATGGATCAGACAAGATCCGGATACGTATGTTTCATAGCGACCGGAATCTCGGAAGTGTTAAATATTCAATCAAGCGAGTTGTATGGTGCAAGCTACTCTTGAGGCCAAGAATATCTTGATTAAAGAAATGTTTACATTGTCGCAAGAAGGTACACCGTAACAAATGGAAGATTTAATCCGATTATTTAGAGAGCAGAATAGGACTGGATAATATAAATGTAGAAACAAATAAGGATTAAAACAAGGAAAAAAGAAAAACAACAACATAAGGGAGTGAGAGGAATGCGTAATTTAAGCAAGGTCATTTAACCGGTGGTCAAACTCTGCACATGGAGAAGAAAACTACCACCATATATCGTAAAATATATTTGCCATCCAAATATAGCGGTCACATAGAGCACGATATTACTATTGTGTTTAGCCCAAGGTAGACATCTCCTGCAGCTGGCTACCGACACACCGTCTGTGTCAGGTTAATATTTGCAAGGGGAAATCATCGTGATGCACACAAACCCGGTGCATCTGGGCAGTTACACGTCCTCAGCATCTGATAATCACCAGCTAGTGATGAAAACTCATTCCATTCGCAAAATACTATATGCTTTTTCCAGCAACAAACTATCGCTGATATTCACACACACACACACACACGTATATATATATATATACATTTACATACATATCTGTACGTGTATATATATATATATATATATATATATATATATATATATAAAAATATATATATATACACGCACACATCTATATATATTATATATATAAAGTTATGCATGCGTGTGTATTTGTGTGAGTGTGTGTGTGTGTGTGAATAAGTGTATGTTTGTATGTATTATATCGTATCATGTCGTATACAGTCTAACTACTATATTCAGTTGTGTGTTGGATTTGTAGATCAATAGAAAGATAATTAGCCTGCCATCTGTAGCAGCAGCAAAACTTTCTCACAGCTTTAGACAAATAAAAGTTCTAATTATTATATTTAGGTTATGTGATGTAAAATGATCCAGTGATTTTTACCGATTGAAACACGGGTAGGCCGAGTTACTCTACGAACATCAAATAATTGGAGATAACCCCGTAATAGTTTGCCATATTTGAAATAATAGTAACATTTCCATCAAGCCTCACCTACCTTATTTGAAGGAATACTTTTAAGGTCATCTCTACAGATTTCCTATAGAAATTAGAGCCAACACTGAAAGTTACGACGTTTCTTATACGAATACGACTATCTAAACAATGCGATCAAAAATATAAAATCTAGGAATGAGTGCATATTCATATTTCAGAATTTATTGTTCCTTCTTTAGCACCGAATCCAATCCATTCACCTTCGCCGAAAACATTGCCAAAATAACAAAAAAATTGAATTTAGCGATGTAACACAATAAAATGTACCAATTGTACACATCAAGCGCATTCTTGGTAACTGATACGTACATGTTAATTGCTGGCGGTATGTAATTTTTGCATAGCGAAAATTCGTTTTCTTTATTGGAAGTTAAGATTTAACTCAATTTCACATTGAGCGTAAACGTCTCTGAAAAATAAATGGAAAAGTTGGTCAAAGCTGTAACAATTTCGATTGTAGCTCCGATCGCACAAATCTGACGTGGATTGTCAAAATTGGATAATCTTTCATCATATCACTGCTCGCATGATGGTAATTGGATTTCAGTAATAACGAGATACATTTAATTTCTTTGATATCTGGGAGCAATTGAACGTTTATGCACATAAATACACGATACACATTATAAGTAGAACAATGTTTAATATTACGTTTATATATTCGTTTTGAAAGATTCTAGATGTGAATTCGTGTGTTGAAACATTTGTTGTATTTGGGGATGGTCATGTTGCCACAGATCATTAGTAATGAGAGACATACAAAAAAGAAAGAAGAAAGCAAAGGGACACTGATGAGGTCACAGAGGTATGACGAAAGAATTCTGGTCAAAATACAATTAATATAAAATAAAACTGAAGCGAGTGAACACCAAATATATAGCGCGTGTTTTTTTTTTATTGGCTAAACTGGCAACATGCCCATCCCCAAATACAACAATGTTTGATATTCTTTCAGCAATAGGCACAACGCTTGAATAATTCGGGGGTTACATCGGCTTTCTTGGTGGAGTTTCATCATGTTATTAACCTCGGTAAGATTGAAGGGGAATGTCGCCCTCAGCGTAATTTGAACCCAGAACATAAAGCCGGAAACTTCTAATCTTTTTGTTCTAGTAGCTAGATCATCGCTTTAGAACAGTGTTTGATATGTTCACGAACAAGCAGAATCCTTAACGCACAGGCCAAAATGCTTAACTCCCTTTCCATGTTCAAATTCCGCCTTTCATGATTTCGGGGTTGAGAAAAATAAGCAGCAGTTGAGCATTGGCGTCGATGAAACCGGACTTGGAATTGGAAGTCTTGTGTCGAAAATTAAGAAACCAATATGTACTCTGATAAGCTGTACTTCATTAAAGCTGCCAAACTTTTAATAACAATTAGTACAAATATTGCAATGAAGTCATTTACACCTACTTTATTCACAGTAGTAGATTGGCAAATACAGAAAGTGGTATGTGTGTGTGTGTGTGTGTGTGTGTGTGTGTGTGTGTAACGGGAAAAGTGTTATAGAAAAAAATAAAGGTGTTCCCACGCATTAGTGAAAAGTGTGCAAACTGATTACACGGTGTAATTTACATCAACCTCGCCACTCACTTTTGGTTTAGATTTAAGAGCTATAATTCCATGGATCAACGCCTCTCCATTTAACGTAGAATAAACACGCGTTTCTTTGTTTAAAAACAACATTATGAAATTATAGCTCCTACACCAAACGGGAAGGAGCGAGTAGATAGGTTGGTGTAAACGTTTTGCAAACTTGACACCAATGTCGAAGGTGTGGGTTCGATTCTCATTTGTAGCAGCACCCGCATTTTTTTTTTAAATGTTGAGGTACATTTGTGTACATTTAAACTAATTAAATATTATTGTACAGAATAATAGAATTAAAATTTCTTTGATTAAAACCCTTTCTTTAAACGGAGCGGGATGTTTAAAGTTAGAAACGCACACGAGTCGATGTCATGAATATTTTAGAAATAGATGTTAAATACCGTCTCTAAATGAGGATCGCAAAGCATGTTTCTCATGCACACCATGAAATCAGTTGATATTGGGATATGTATTCAACTGCCTTCACATTCCATCCTGAAGGCAGGCCAAGTTTTTAAAATATTCATTTCATTGCTTGTGTTTGTATTTATCGTAGAATTGATCGGATTTTTATATTATATCGGTTTAGGTAGAAGTCTTGCTAGCCACATCATTATTACTGTTTTTAACAGTAATAATATCCTTCACATATTTACTTTATACATATATATATATATATATAACCTAAAACTAATTACTAGCCTGCTAGCCTTGGCTATGTCAAGATGGATTTTTATGTATTCTTCTTCCCACTTGGATTTTAAATGTTGCCACAATTATAATATGTCTATTCTACTGTAATTTTCTACATTTCTGTGCAGCTGAAGATTGCTCTACATATTGCACATTTAATGCAATGCTTACATTACTTAAATAAATGGAATAGCATGAAACGTGCGTACTGCAATCATCTTTAAAACCCGTATTGCTTATTTTGATATATACACACACACATATATATATATATATATATATATATATATATATATATATATACAGACAGAGAAAGAGACAAACAGACAGACACATATAAAACACTTCTGTTTTTCCTTCTGCTAAATGTACGCAACGGCATTGCTCTCTCTCTGGGGTTTTAGACGCCCAATCAGACTGAGGGCTAATTCACGTACGCGGTTGATAATCGATCTTCTTAACCGACAGCCGTGCCTACCACTGTATACAAAAGGCTTTGAACAATTGCATGTATTTCCATTCCAGTATAAATTCCTTCTTACTTATGGATGGAAAAATATCCCTCGAGTCTATCCAGATGCAGTGTATTTTAAAATAACCTCAACTGGTGATTTATAATGCGACATTTGTAACGTTCTTAACTCTTGCTCTATGTTATTGAAAAACGAGATGTAATATTTGTAATTCAATTCCTCATTAAGCAGCGAAATATATGATATCCTTCAGGGAAAATTAGAATGCGATTATTTAAAATGAATCATGTTATACAACAGTCGTCCCTTTTCTATGAATAATTCAATAACAATCGATACCAACATACTATTTTGCATTAAATTCATTAAATCTTTTGTTCTAAATTACGATATATGAAATTCCCCTCATTAACCATGTTCTCTTGACGCACGTTCTATAATATATTTCTCCAGTAGCGTGTTTAAATAATTCAGCACTGGATGTCTTTTCTATCGTAACTTGTTCCTCCGTGACAAAGGAATATTTTCTCGCGAGCTTAAAAGCCTTGATGAAATGGAAATTCGATAAATATATGTCCTTATCCCAACGGTGAATGCTGTTCGTCTATGTAGAATATCTCATAAAAAATGCAAACGACTGTAAATGAGTCATAAAGGTGTCCTGGTTAGCCTGGAAATGAAAGATTGAAACGGAATTCAGACAAAGAAAATACATTAATTCGAAAGTTATGTGACACTAAGTTCTCGAAACTCAACGTCATGGAAAAGATGCGAGAACAAAACAGCTCTGAGGAGTTCATTATACGCGAGAATCTTCTGGAGAATAACGAGAAAAACAAATTCGAAATAGTATAACTACAATTATTTACAATGAAGTGCATATCTACGAGAACATATAAAATGACAATATTACGTACACACACTCGCTCACGTGTATGTGAGCATCGTGTATGTAGGTGTGTATCACACGCATACACATATATATATGGATGATATATTAGCGTGGGTAATAAGCTATACAGATACCTCCTTTTAGGCTCATGCCCTCTGCTCGGCATCTCCAGTAAGGGTCTTTTATAATATACCCAGGTCGACAAATGCCTTGTGAGTAGAAGTAACCTGTGTGGAAACTTGTCGCATATATATATATATATATATATATATATATATATATATATATAATTAATCAAAGGACATACTGAGTATGTCTGCCTGTTGGAAATAACAGTCAAAGCTCTTATTTAAATCGCCAAAATTAAACTGATGATAACCAGAGAAATCAAACGAAAGCAGATTAGGTTAATAAAATCTCTCAACGTACATTTAAGTATATGGACTCACGTGGACCGGTTTCTGTACTGGCAAAATAAATAAATCAATTAAAAAAATGTTAATGCTTTTCTTGGGCCTGGCATCGCCTATATTATGAATTCTGTTATTATAATTTTTTCAGAAATAGTCAATCTCATTCCGGATGATAATAAGATTAATAATATCTTAGCAAATTAATTTTCAAGAATTATAGCTTTTCTCGCGAGTTGTTTGCTCCTGTATAGAGAATATATTTTTCACTGATGACTTTAATTTGAATTCGGCGCAAAACGAATCAGTTACAACGTAGATTTCGATACGAGCATTTGCGGGTACAGTAACCGGTCCACGTGAGTCCTTATACTTAAATGTACGTTGAGAGATTTTATACCCCGGGCGCTGGCGGGCGTTGGAATAAACGTATTAATAGGTATATATTCGAACTGTTCGTGTGTGTGTGTGTGTGTGTGTGTGTGTGTGTGTGTGTGTGTGTGTGTGTGTGTGTGTAAGTAAGTAAGTAAGTAGTCGAACGTATCTATCGTTACAGACGCTACAAACACCAACTATGTTTGTTTATGGCATGAAAGTGACCATTCTGTCTACCCTATGCGTCGTATGCAAGCTCACCCGTCTCCCCTCTAGAAAGGCCATGTAACGAACATCTATCTCCCGGTCAGCGATACACGACGATTAATACTAACACTGTTTACCTTTGGGGGGTTGTGGCCATGGCCTTTTGTCCGGCTATCACGCAATTTTCAGCCTTGTATCCCTCGGGTAATTACTTCGGTTGCTGTATGTTTGTGACTTCCCGTTTTTCTGACTAACGATGTGTTTGTTTAGGTATGATGCTTACATGAGGTGTATCTATCGATTCCATCCATAGTACGATAGCATACGTTAGTGAAGTAAATGTAAAAGATGAAATACAGGAGTACAACATTCAAACCGATGATCTTTCGTCCGTTTCTTTTGATGTGCTCTTATATTGCATTCTAACCCTAATTTCAGTGTGCAGGGTCCCGTTGAACACGCAACGGTGGGATATTAAAGCAATTAACAATAAGTGGCAAAACCTGATTGGAGTAATCCACGCCGCTAAGCGCGTCCATGAATTATAACAGACATATATATGTTTATGTATTCGCTTTGCTGGATTATATATATATGTTATATATATATATATATATATGTTCACACGCACACATACACATATATACATTAATATATATATATACATATACATATGCGTCTACATACATATACAGACAATTACGCACTCATTTATATGTAAATCTACACTTATATCTATACCTTTATCTACCTATCCATCTGTCTAGAAATATATGTATAGATGTGTCTACGCATAAGTATGTGTTTGTGTGTATGTGTATGTATGTATGTATGTATGTATGTATATTCACATGGATAAGAGACAATTGCGATACACACGACTGTTTGCCATTGTGTCACTCTGCAACTGTTGATTATAAAGGATAAATATACACTCATTCTTTGCAGTTCTAGTTTCCCTTTGGATCACAAAAACAATATACATGCATATACATACGCTCATGTACATATATGTGAATATATTTCTCTGTGTGTGTGTATGCGCATGTGTTTGCTTGTGTGTAGACACCCACATGAACTTTATATAATGTTGCCATTATAGTACTTATTGTTGATAGGATCATTATATCTGCATCAGAGTAATACGGTCTTTAGTAAGAAAACAACAGGAAGTGTTTACATTTAAAGCAGCAGTATTCTCTGCTCATTAGTTATAAATGATATCCGTGTTAAATGATGATATTGAAAGCAATACAGTATAGCATGTATAGACACACACATTGTATGTTCACTCGGGCTGGAAGTACATCTGATTTGCACTGTTTTCCAACAGAGTTTGATGAAATGAACGATGTTTACATATATCTATTCATGCATTGATATAGTTAAATGCATTCCGGCATCCATAGTTAGATATACAATCACTGACTCACATACACACAGTTCGTGGCAGAAAGAGAACAAGCACAAATGCCATGTTCTTTTTTTTTTCTGTGTTACTAAAAAACAACATACATACGTATGTATGTATGTATGTATGAATGTATATGCGCGCGTGTGGGATTTGTCAGGATATGTATATGCGAGTGTGTATGTGTTTGTTGAATATATGTATATGTATAAATATTTTTGTGTGATGTTTTACGGGACAAGAAGTGAAATATGTTTACACAAAAACAGAGAGAAAATAATGTTGTTTTCAATTTCACAATCTATGCAAACATATCAAATAAAAAAACATTATTTCGATAACAGTTGGACTCTAGCGAAAGGTATGTAGCTACTTTCCATTCATCACTTGTCGCTGATCATTAATGTATTATCTACATTGTTATGATCCTAAGAAGACAAAAATAAACAACAATGCAAAGAACAACATCAGCGGCACCACCACCAACATAAATAACAGTGTATTGTTCCTGCTGATAGTGTATGTATGTGTGTGTGTGTGTGTGTGTGTGTGTGTGTGTGTGTGTGTGTGTGCGAGCCTGTGTGTGTATGTGCAATAATTATATAATATATATATATATATATATATATATATATATATATATATATATATATATAGGTTCAAACAACACAAAAAACAATAACAAAAAAACCAAGTGAGGACGTGATAAGGATAGTGTTATTGGACGCTCGGGAAAGGAAAGAGAGAGAGAGTGTATGTATATATATATTCAGGTGAATATGGTACTTAAGTTTATGCATCAGAATTTAGTATGGTATTATCCATACAGTTTCATAATAATGTGATTAAAATCAAAATAAGCAACAAGTATATCCAAAATTAATGCTGTACGATCGTTGCATGCGACAACGTAATATATATATATGTATGTGTGTGTGTGTGTGTGTGTGTGTGTGTGGAGGTGCATTTGCACGGTGGTTAAGCCAGCGAGCTTCGACTCGGACAAACACTGACTCCTGTCCCTTCTCCCCACTATCCTGCAGAACGCCCTCGTACTCAACGAATTTAATTGCATTTAACGTTTCACTCTTATTGCACCTTTACGTTGGAGAGTACTTGCAGCCGCCTACAAACGGACAAAAGATTTCAAAACTCCTATACTGCAAAATACTTTCCTACTCTAAGCACAAGGTCCGAAATTTTGGCGAGTAGGGGCCATTCGATTAGATCGACCCAATTATACA